>NW_016871085.1:5356-15054 GCF_001698545.2 Rhinopithecus bieti
AAAAAAAAAATTAAAAAAAATAAAAATAAATAAAAAAAAATAACGATAGCTACCGTTTATTGTGGTCTTCCCATATATTAAGCATGTTATAAATAATAGCTCGTTTACTTCTTATGATAACCCTGTGAATTGGTGGTCAGAAGTCAGACCAGAATTGGATCACTGGCCTATTCCTGAGCCAGACACTGGAAAGGGGCTGGATTTACTCTTATGTCAATCAGTCCTGTTTGAGGTAGAGTATGAGGTGAGCTTCTCCTGATGTATATGGCTGGGGATGAAGGAGTATCTAAATAAAATTGGAGTTCAGATCCTGGCTCTGCCAATTACTGACTGTGTGGTGCTGACAACTTAATGTGTCTGGGCTTCAGAGTCCTCATATCGGATATGGATAATATTACATGCCTTGTAGGGTTTTGGAAGGGTAAAATGAATTATTATAGGAAAAGTGTTTAATACAGAGCATATAGGAAGACCCCGTAAATGTTAGCTGGTCTCCCATCTCACCCATCCATCCTCAACATTTCTACCACTGCCACCCTTACAAAATACAAATGTATTATGGCACTCCCTGGCTTAAATCTCTTCAGTGACTCCCATAGCCTAATAATCAAATCTAAACTTTGGTTAGGGTGCTTTGGCCACAAGCTCAATCTGGCTTTTAAAAAAATAAGGAAATGTGACAGTCAGAGTCAGAGCGAGGTTCAGGATTAGTTGTTTCAGAATATCATTGTGAACCCAAGTTTCTGTCTCTCTCCTTCCATTCACAGAGTCAGCTCCATCCTAATGCTGATTTCCTTCATTATTATAATATGGCTGCCCAAAGTGTTTGGGACTAAGTGCTTCTTTATTCATGCCCAATGAGAGGAAGGGAGACGCTTTCAGTAACCCTCACAGATTTACTTCTCCAGAAATCTCTAGCAAACTTCTCTGGCTATATTCTTGGTTAGAATATATCACACGCTATTTCTGAGTCAATCACTGGAAGGGGACTGAGTGAGGCGAGCTTCCTTGGAGGTGTGTGGGTGTGTGGAAAAGGGATGTATACTAAACAAAATTGGGTTTGTGTTAGGGAGAAGAATGTGGAGTGGATGCTGGTAAGGCAACCACTTACGTTCACTACATAAACAAAGCCCTTTTGGCGATCTTACCTTGAAGCAGCAGTTACTTCTTGCCAGTCACAACTTCAACCCAAAATATTCAATTAATAATTATTGTGTATATAAATGAATGACCCTTGAATCGAGTAACTTGCAGTTGCCAAAAGGTACAAGATGATTTCTGGCCTCTCTGTCTGTACTCATGCTGCACATGAGCACATGATGGTCCCTGGAATCATCACCCCTCGTAATGCACCCCTTTCCCGTCTCTTTCTCTCTGTCTCTCTGAGACACACACACACACACCTCCCCACCTCTTGCAAAACTGGCTTCTCCCTACTCTGTGAGTGCTGCAGACTTCTGTGATCGTTGTTTGTCTGTTGCTTCTTCTAGAATGGAAGTCTTTTAAGGGTAGGAATTATGTCTTATTCCTCTTTTATTGGTATATACATAATACATTATTTTGAATACAAGAATAAAAGATTGATCTTGTTCTATACCTTTTCAGAAGGTAGATCTCACTCTTGGTGTATATACCTTTAACTAAATTTACTTATATAGAACTTCTCATCACATATATGATATACTTGGGTCTTAAGGTTATTTTACTTAAAATAATCACAGATGCTTATTATTATTATTATTATTTGAGACAGGGTTTTGCTCTATCAGTTAGGCTGGAGTGCAGTGGCACAGTCTCAGATCACTGCAACCTCCACCTCCCAGGCTCAGGTGATTCTCCCACCTCAGCCTCCTCCATAGCTGGGACCACAGGCATGCGACACCACAACTGGCTAAGTTTTACATTTTGATAGAGACAAAGTTTCATCATGTTGGCCAGGCTGGTCTTGAACTCCTGAGTTCAAGCAATACACCCTTCTTGGCCTCCCAAAGTGCTGGGATTACAGGCATGAGCCACTGTGCCTGGCCCCAGATGTATTTTTTATTATTAAAATGAACACTTTGAGGCAATGCGTTCAATAACAATACAACAGTCTACATACATGCGGTTGACTGAATTATTTTGGCTTTAGCTCACTACATCCTGCATCACATGTTTTAGTGAAGGGACATTTTCCATCATTGTGGGGACTGACTCTGTGAAGCCAGTTCAGGAAAGAAAATGATTTTGTAAACTTTGCCTGAATATTGCATTAAAACACAAGTTATGTGAAACAAAATGTTTATTTCATTACTTTGTCTCTGAGTGAGAAAGTGTAGAAACAATAAAGATATTTAAAACAAGGCTTAGAAAGGACAAAAATGATATGCTAAGAACAGGATAGTGTCACAATGCTTATTGGGGTATGTAGATCTCTATTCCTAATATATTTTGATGCATTCCTCATTTTCATGTGTTTACAAAACTGTCAACCCAAAAATGCAACCATAGTAAGGAAATTGAAAGGATAAAGTAACCAAGATATTTCTCATGTTATATTTATGCACAGTAATGGAAGTTTCTGTGTAATGTACAAACACACAGTTGCTTCTCAGAGTTCCCACAGGAGAAACCTTTGAAGTTCAGGGAGTGGCTAATGGTTCCTTTGATCTTCCTTAGTCTTTTTGCACTTCAGGGAGCTTTGAAGGAGGGCAGTTTTGCTTATCACTGGACCTATTGTTAAGCAAAGAAAAAGCCACTTCCTAGATCTATTGAGATAGGTGGTGCAGGACATTCCCTGACCAGCTGTCTGAACTACTGCTTATGGCCTATTTCAAGAGTTAATTCTATGGTACAGCCCAAGTTAACCTCTCCCCTAATTCACTTCAAGTAACTATGCAATTGGTTAACTGCCTCTAGGCTATTCTTTAGTCTTAAAACATTTTTTGAAACTGCTGCCTACATTTAAAGAAATTCATCTTACTATAAAGATTTTTTTTACTTAACTCTTGGTATTTTAACAAAAGTAATGCATGCTCATACAGAGAAAAACTGAAAAGAGTAAAAAAAAGCAAAGTATTTTACACAAGATGACCCTCAGAAATAATTACAATATATACTTTTATGTACTTCCAATCTTTTATTATGTAAATATATGTACACTTCTTTTATATAGGAGAGATCAGCTTTTCTGCACATGAAATTTGTGTACTTTTAAAACCTTAATATTATGCAAATGTTTTCTGGTGTCTGTAAAGATTTTTTATGAACATTTAATGAATATCCCCTATTGTTAGATGAAGAGGTCTTTAAGGATTAAAACAATCCCTCAATGTATCAGGATGTTTACTTTTCCCACAGGGACTTGAAAAACTAATTTTAGAAATCCCTTAAAGTCTATAAACACATAAACAAATCGTAGCCCCCCCTTATCTGCAGGGGTATGTTCCAAAGTCTCCAGGGGATGCCTGAAACCATGGATAGTGCGCTATAGATACTCTTTTCGCAATCTGATAACCTAACTGGCTACTGAGTGACTAACAGACGTGTAGCACAAACAGCATGGATATGCTGGACAAAGGGATGATTCACATCCTGAGTGGGACAGAGTGGGATGGTGTCAGATTTCATCAGGTGACTCAGAACAGTGTGCAACCTAAAACTTATGAACTGCTTATTTCTGGAATTTTGCACTTACTATTTTCACACTGTGGTTGACTGAAACCATGGAAAGTGAAACCGTGGATAGAGGGGGACTACTATGCACCCATGAACAAGGAACAGAATTTAGGACTTCAGTGCTGAATGAAGACCACTACCATCCCAAAATGGATATCTTCTTTAGTTTGATATGCACTTGCATCAATTAGAGTACCTCTTCAAAGAAAGTTTTTGAGAAATTAAATATGATCAGATTAACTCACTTAATCACCCACTTATTCATACATTCAATGAACAATAGCTGCTCCCCTGCTAGCCATTATAGGTAGCATGAGGAACAGGGCAGACTTGGCACTTGCCATCACAAATCCTAGTCAGGATGAGGAGAAGGACAATTAAACCGGAGATTTAAGTAACATTCAGAAAGGGCTATGATAGAGAAAATAGTGGCTACAATGGATGCACATGGCAAAGGCAACTAAGGTTTCCCAAATGAAGGCAATATTTAACCTGAGGCGTGTAGGGTAAGCAGAAGTTAGCTAGACAAACAAGACAGGGTGGGTCATTCCAAGCTGGAACACCAGAGATGAAGCCTGGGAAGATCAGAATGTGTCTGTAAGATGAGAAAGCTGAAACCAGATCACAAAGGGCCTTGTCAGCCACCCCAAGGGGGTTAAATTTTATCCCAAGGTACCCTTGGAATCTGTTGAAGATTTGCTCTTTGAAAAGATCATTCTTACTGCAGTCTGGAAAAGGGATTGCTATTGGCAGTGGGGATGAGAGATAAGGGAAAGAAGGATTGTTGCAAAATTGCAGGCTGAGGAGGTCCTACAAGATGGCTAAAGTTCTGTAATCATCCTTCTTTTTGTTCAGCCTCTCATCACATTTAGCTTCTGACCCTTTTCAACCAACCTAGCATGCATTAAGTACTTAATAAATGGTTGCTTTGTTTGCTCTTTTACTTGTTTAGTAAGGAATCCATCACCTAACTCTATTTTGCTCTTCCTCCAAATAATAAGGTATTAGGAGGGAAAGTTTCAGGAGGGAAAGGACCTTCCCCACTCTTTTAGTGGGATAGGGGCACCCCACTTATCTACAGCCATTCAATTGGATGCTGTATCTGAGCTAATAGCTAATTGTGGAAGCTTTTCCTTCCCTTCCCTCTTCTTTCCTCACCTCCCTCCTCCCTCCCTCCCTCCCTCCTCTTCCTCCCTTCCTTCCTTCCTTTCCCTCTCCCTCCTCCCTCCTCCGTCCCTCCCTCCTCCCTCCCTCCCCTTCCTTCCTCTCTTCCTTCATCCTTCCTCCTCCTCTCTTCCCTTCCTTCCTTCCTTCCTTCTTATTTTTTTGAGATTAGTCTTCACTGTGTCACCCACATCAAACTGACTAGAGTGCCAGTGGCCATCATGGGGTCACTGCAGTCTCATCTCCAAGGCTCAAGTTGTCTTCTACCTCAGCCTTCCAAGTAGCTAGGACCATAGGTGCACACCATGCTGAGCTAATTTTGTAATTCTTTGTGGAAAACAGGGTCTCACTATGTTGCCCAGGTGGTCTTGAACTCCGATCCTACTGCTTGGACTCCCCAAGTGCTGGGCTTTAGGCATGAGGCCCAGGCCAGGGCAGCCTGAAAGCTTTGGTTTTCGTTTAGAGAAGTTTTCTGAGCTGTACAGCCGCAGAATCTCCTGATCTGTAAAACAGGAGCAATTGCCTCAATTTTTGCCCAATATAAGAACATGGGGTTTCATTATTATAACAGTATTACAAGTTCAACATAAAACATGGAAAATATAGAACCAGTGAAAATGGAAGAAAGACCCAGTCATAATGCCACCAACCAAAGGACAACCTAGTAATATTTTGAGGCATTACATTTTAGTCTTGTGTGTAGTTTACAGGGAGGATTGCTTTTAGATTACTACATCACACACATGCATACACATCTACATATACATTTATATTGATTTTTTCTACCTTAACATCATGCACTTTTAAAAGTTTGTGTTGTTTTGAATTTACCTTAAATTCTATTCGATTGCAAAGATTTCACTGTTATGATTGCATTCCAATCTAATCTAATACAGGACCTTGCCTAGGTTATGGTGGAGGCATTCATCGCCAACCTCTAATTTTGTTTTCCTCCAATAACAAAGTGTTGGAAGGGAAAGCAGCCATATTAATGTTTATTTATGTTTGACTTAAATAATGCTATGATGAGCAGTTTGGACATAAAAATTGCTTGGATGCTTAGGGATTATGCTCTTACGATAACTCTAGAAGTGCTGGGTTGCGGTGGTTCATGCCTGATCCCAGCATTTGGGGAGGCCGAGGTGGGCGCATCATGAAGTCAAGAGATTGAGACCATCCTGGCCAACGTGATGAAACCTCATCTCTACTAAAAATTAAAAAATTAGCTGGGCATGGTTGGCACATGGCCTGTAGTCCTAGCTGCTTGGCGGAGGCTGAGGCAGGGAGAATTGCTTGAACCCGGGAGGTGGAGGTGTTGCAATGAGCGGGAGATCATGCCACATGCACTCCAGCCTGGTGGGACAGAACGAAACTCTGTTCTCAAAATATAATAATAAATTATAATAATAATAATTAATAGTTCTAGAGCAAAACATAATTTTTTTTTTTTGAGACGAGTTCTTGCTGTCTTGCCAGGCTGAAGTATAGTGGTGTGATCTTGCTCATCTGCAGCCTTGCCTCCAGGGTTCACGCAATTCTCCCTGGCTCTTGCCTTCACCGAGTAGCTGGGATTATAGGCGCGTGCTAACCCACACCTGAATATTTTGTATTTTTAGTAGAGACGAGATTCACCCTTGTTGGCCAGGCTGGTCTCGAACTCCTGGCCTCAAGTGATCCACGCTTCAGCCTCCAAAGTGTTGGGCATTACAGGGCATGAGCTCCATGCCAGCCCCTAATTATTGGTTTTAAGGGTTCTTAATGTACTGCTGCTGATTTAATTTACAAAAAGAGTGTTACCCAAATTTAATTTCCACTAACAACAACTATGCGAATCTTGTTTAGTTAGGCAATATTTAAAGGAAACTGCATAATTAATACACAGGAAACAATTTCAAACTAATGAATGTTATAGGTTCTTTATTACCTATAGTAATTAAATAAGTAAAGGAAGAAAAAATCCGACCACAAGAGTTAAGCTAGACCTATACTAATAGACTAATTGGCTGTATCATTAATGTAGGAAGTTAGTAATCAGGGCTTTAGAATATCCTTGGGCTATATTCTAATTTTTTTCTTTATGTATTTACTTCTGTTTGATTGCTTTTTCTACCTTAGGCCGTGATAGTTCAAAAAAAACATATGTACCACAAACAACCTAACATTAAATTTCTCATCTTGTGTGTTGGAATAAATGGCTTGGAAGTTCAGTAGTAATGGTTAATTTTAGACGGAAAAGTTAAAAAATAAATCAATAAAACTAATGACTTAACGAGAGAAAACACAAGACAATCTTGCACATGCAATAAATATGTGCAAAAAGAAAAAATTTCACATAATATCAGTAAAAAATGAATTATCAGTATATTATCTTTTTATTAATATATATTAATAGTTGCAAATGTAGTGGTCAAGGAAATTCAGTGTCACATTCCACAATTGAATTTTGCATTGTTGAGTGTGTGTGTGTGTGGTTGTTTGAATCCAAAGTGAATCTATCTCCATGAGAAATGGCGTCTGTATATATACAACAACACACCACACATATATATAAAAAATATGTATATCATACTGAGTTTTAATTGTGGAAAAATAAGGAATTTTAGGACGGGCGCGTGGCTCAAGCCTGTAATCCCCAGCACTTTGGTGAGGCCGAACGCGGATCATAGAGGTCAGGAATCGAGACCATCCTGGCTAACACGGTGAAACCCGTCTTACCTAAAAAATAAAAAAACTAGCCGGTGCGAGGTGGTGGGACCTGTAGTCCCGCTACTTGGGAGGCTGAGCAGGAGAATGGCGGAGAACCGGGAGGCGGAGCTTGCAGTGAGCTGATATCCGGCCCACTGCCACTCCCAGCCTGGGGTGACAAGAGCAAGACTCCGTCTCAAAAAAAAAAAAAAAAGAGAAAAGAAAAATAAGGAAATAGATGACATTTTTTTCTCCAGAATTTACTGTATATATTTTTCAAAATGGAAGTATCTTCATTTTTTTTTCTGATTAGGAATGCATGATCCATTAAATTTCAATGAAAGATAATTTTTTATTTTATTTATTTATTTATTTTTGAGACAGAGTCTTGCTCTGTTGCCCAGGCTGGAGTGCAGTGGCACGGTCTCAGCTCACTGCAACCTCCACTTCCCAGGTTCAAGTGATTCTCCTGTCTCAGCCTTCCAAGTAGCTGGGATTACAAGTGCATGCCACCACACCTGGCTGATCTTTTTATTTTTAGTAGAGACGAGGTTTCACCATGTTAGCCAGGCTGGTCTCGAACTCCTGACCTCTGGTGATCCACCTGCCTTGGCCTCCCAAAATGCTGGGATTATAGGCATGACCCACTGTGCCTGGTCGAGAATTTTCTTTTTTTAAAAAATTAAACAGTAACTTGCTAAAGGAAGAGCATGGTGTAATTATTATATATGGGGAATATTTATGATGTTTTACATGCTTTAATTTCCTGACACTTTAATAGAATTGTAATTTCAGTCAGCTCAGGATGTCCTAAAAATTACAGGCATAAAAAATAGTAGGTTTAAGGTAACTGCAAGCATCTTTGTATGTGCAAAATCACATATATCTTGATATAATCCACAAAGCAGTATCAGAGATAGCATCTGTATAGTCTTTCTTACCATCTCTCATTGCTCTCTCCCAACTCAAATGAATTTGGAGTTTCTGTGCCAAACAGCATAGGAAATAAAAAAGGAAGGTAATAGAAATAGACTTTTTCTGAGCATACTGGTGAGAGTGAGCCTTAAGAATTCTGTGATCAAGTACCTGGTACTTAGAAAAGTAATATAGCATAGTAGTTAACTACATGGAGTTTGAATCCCTAATTTCTGCCACATACTAACTATGTGACTTTGGGAAAGTTTCTTAACCTCTCTGTGCCTTATTTTCCTTATCTGTGTAATGCAATTATAATGGTATCTGTCTCATAAGGTTTGTTGTGAGACATATAAATGCTTAGAGCACCGTCTGGTACAAGGTAAGCTTTTTGTAAATATTTGCTGTTATGCAAGGCAGCCTAAGAAAATCTGTAAAGGAAATAGGAACCCAGATATCAGAATATGAAATACAGGTGTTGGACCATGTGGGACATGCAAAAGAGCATTAGCTAGACCTACAAGAAGAAAAGTTCAGATTATAGCCATCCTTTTTCAAGCTACACTTGGCCAGGGGTTTTCCACAGTCCCTCAAGAAAAGAAATTTAAGATTACCAACAGCAACTTACTGAATGCTGCGAGAATTTTGCTCATGTTAACTATGTAGAAAACCATACCTGCCTCTTCCTCCACTATATATACATATACATATACATATACATATACATATACATATACATATATACATATACACATATATATATGTCATTCTAAAGTACTTTTAATTCTCATAAAACTCTTCATTAAAGAGCTCTGAAGGTCCAGTACTGTTATTGACAGCATCTGAACTGATGGTTGTTATTTGAACAGTGGAGTTAGGATATGGGTTTTCTGGGAGGCCAAATGAGAGAAGCAGCACCTTAATACAGAGAGTTGCTTAGTGAAGCTTATTTCTGCTATATGGAATATGGCTGGCTCTGGAAAGTAGCTTAATCAGGTCACTTTCATGTTCACAAAACAGTCTCTCTTTGAGGAAGAAAGAGAGGATTCCAGTCCTGAAACTGGAAATTCAGGACGTATGAGTTCTATTCCTCCAAATGCCATTGCTACTTTCTGAGAATAGGCAAAGGATTCTCTTTGTTCTTTGGGTTCTCTGTTTGTTCTTTGGGTAAAATTCTCACCCCTATTATCATGGTTTCTAAGTTGGTTGAAAAATCTGAGTGAAAAGGTAAATTAGTCATTAAAAAAACTATTAACTATGTTGGACTTTTTTTTTTT
>NW_016871086.1:0-334 GCF_001698545.2 Rhinopithecus bieti
GAGGGGAGGGGGGGGGCAGGGGGGGGGGGAGAGGGGGAGGGCGGGAGGGGGGGAGGGAATGGGAGGAGGGAGGGGGGGGGGGGAAGGGGGAAAAAGAGGGAGGGGAGGGAGGGAAGGAAGGGGGGGAGGGGAGGGAAGGGAAGGAGGGAAGGAAAGGGAAGAAGGGAAGGAAAGAGAAGAAGGGAACGGAAGGGAAGAAAGGAAGGGAAGAAGGGAAGGAAAGGGATTTGAGTCTAAAGGAAACATTTTCTGTGGAGATGCCATGCTTTTCTAAATAGAGAAAAGTTTTATTACCTAGTTCATTCTATCTCCTTGGAACCAAATTGTGTCAAAC
>NW_016871087.1:0-837 GCF_001698545.2 Rhinopithecus bieti
TACTTTTTTTATAACCTTTGTTTTCTTTTACGACTTTTACAGGCAATTTTCGACATGACTTAACTTTCTGACTTATTACAAATACTTCTTTTTTTAAACAACCAGTTAATTTATTTCAGGACAAGAATTTACCATATAACACTCTTTTATATAAATTCCGCCCTCCCCCCTTTTTTCCCTTTTTTTTTTCGAAAGTGATAACCATTCTTTTCCAAAGCAAATCTTTTTTTTATGTCTGTGGACTAGACTGTCTAAGGCCACAAAATAGAAGTTACTATAATACATGTCACACTGTTAACTTTTAGCAAACTTGACTTTTGTTGAAAACCTTGTAAGTTTGGGATTTTAATTATCCTTTGCTATTAATAAGACCTTGTTTTGTCCACATTAGAATTGGTATGATGGCTTTTAAAGGAATAGTGTAATTTTTTTTTTCTTTTTTTAACTACTTGTGTATCTCTCTCTTTCTGTCTTTGACTTTGTCTCTCTTTGACTTTCCTTTTGCCTCTTTCTCCTCTTCTCTCTCTCTGCCTCTGTCTTTCTTTCTCTCTCTCTCTCTCCTTGACTCCCTCTTTGTCTGTCTCTTCCTCTCTCTCTCTCTGCCTCTTTTCCTCTCTCTCTCTTTCCTTTCTCTCTCTCTGCTGGTCTTTCCTTGCCTCTGCCAGCCGCTTATGCTGCTCTTCTCTCAACCACTGTGTGTTGGGGCAGGGGTCTAAAACCAGCTGTAACCAAGTGTCTGTGTACAGGAACTGGTCTGGGTTCCCTGGCTTGCATGTCACCTTGTGCTATACCTTTGAAACAAGGGATCTGTCCAGGTATCCTTCTAATGGCCAACCT
>NW_016871088.1:0-1634 GCF_001698545.2 Rhinopithecus bieti
TTATTAATAATTATTAAGATCAGGCCGTTGTTCTTTTACAAAGAGTTGTTTTGCTTTTCTAGGTCTTTTGTTTCAACACAAATTTTAGAATTAGCTTGTCAATTTCTACCAAAAAAGCCTGCTGGAATTTTCACTGGAATCTATACATAAATTTGTGGAGAACAGACATCTTGAGTCTTTCAACCCATGAACATGATATATCTCCATTTATTTAGGTTGTCATTAGTGTTTCTCAGCAACATTTTATATTTTTCAGTGTTCAGATCTTTCATACCGTTCTCCTAAGTATTTCCTATTTATTTATGCTATTGTAAATGGTGTTTTAGAAATTTCAACTTCTGATTGTTCATTCCTGGTATTTAGAAGTAGAATTGATTTTTACATATTGATCTTGTGTCCTGCAACTATGCTAACTTACTTATGAATTGTAGTAGCTATTTTTGTAAATTCCATCACATTTTCTACATAGGGGATCATGTCACCTGCCAATAAAGATTGGTGCCTTTTTTTCTTGTCCTTGGATAAACTCCACTTGGTCATGATGTATTATCCTTTCTTACATATTGTTGAATTTGATTTGCTAAAATTTTGTTTAGAACTTACGCGTTTATATTCATGAAGAATATTGGTCTACCATTTTTTTTTTCCTCGGATATCTTTGTCTGGTTTTGGTATCAGGGTAATGCTAGTCTCATGGAATAAGTTGGGAAATATGCCCTGCTCTTCAATGTTTTGAAAGAATTTGTGCAGAATTGATCATTTTTCTCCTTAATCTGTCGCATAATGTTTGACGGAAATTTTTCTCCTATAATATTTGGTGAAACCACCTGGGCTGGAGTTTTCTTTGTGTGACTTTTAAAATTTTTAGTTAAATTTGATTTTTTCAGAGACCGTGTATTGCTCTATTACCTAGGGTGGAGTGCAGTGGTGCAATCATAGCTCACGGTAACGTTGAATCCTGACTCCTGGGCTCAAGTGATCCTCCCGCCTCAGCCTCTTGAGTAGCTAGGTCCATGCCACCACAACTGGCTAATTTTTTAATTTTTTGTAGAGAAGGGGTCTTGCTATGTTGCCCAGGCAGGTCTCAAACTCCTGGTCTTAAGCAATCTTCCTACCTCGACCTCCCAAAGTGCTGGGATTGCAGGCATGAGCTGCTGTTGCCAGCCTCTGTGTGTGAATTTTAATTAACAAATTAAATGTCTTTAATAGATGTATGGCTATTCAGATTATTCTTCTTGAGGGAGTTTTGGTAATTAGTGTCTTTTAAAGAATTTTTTCATTTTATCTAAGGTGTCATAATATTAATTTGTTATAATACTCTCATTATCTTTGCTTTATCTGTAGAATCTGTAGTGATATCATATCTCTCATTCCTGATATTGGTAATTTTGTCTTTTGTCTTTTTTTCCTTAGAAGCCCAGCTAGAGGTTTATCAGTTTTATTATCTTAAAAAAATCGCTTTTGCTTTCATTGATTTTTTTTCTATTGTTTTCCGTTTCATCCATTGGTCTTCTGATTTTTTTTTCTTTCTTCTGCTTACTTTGCATTTTTTAAAAAATTATTATACTTTAAGTTCTAGGGTACAGGTGCACAATGTGCAGGTTTGTTACATAGGTATACACGTGCCATGTTAG
>NW_016871089.1:0-843 GCF_001698545.2 Rhinopithecus bieti
GCACACAGTAGTCTCTCTCTCAGTTTAGGAGGGTTGTCCTAAGAATAGGACTTACTCTTAAAGGCACAAGAGGGACCAGGTGTGGTGGCTCAGGCCTGTAATGCCAGAACTTTGGGAGGCTGAGATGGGCAGATCACGAGGTCAGGAGTTCAAGACCAGTCTGGTCAACATGGTGAAACCCCATCTCTACTAAAAGTACAAAAATTAACCGGGTGTGGTGGTACACGCCTATAGTCCCAGCTACTTGGGAGGCTGAGGCACGAGAATTGCTTCAACCCAAGAGGCGGAGGCTGCAGTGAGCCGACATCACGTCACTGCACTCCAGCCTGGACAACAGAGCAAGATCTTGTCTCGAAAAAAAAAGAATTACAAAAGGTTATTATGTGTAACTCTGTGCCATATACTTAGAAAATCTAGGGAAACCTGTAATCCCAGCACTTTGGGAGGCTGAGGCAGAGGGGGATTGCTTGAGGCCAGGAGTTTGACACCAGCCTGGGCAATATGGCAAAACCCCGTCTGTACTAAAAATACAAAAGTTAGCCTGGCATGGTGGCTCGACCTGTAGTCCCAGCTACTTGGGAGGCTGAGGCATGAGAATCACTTGAACCTGGGAGGCGGAGGTTGCCATGAGCCAAGATCGTGCCATCACACTCTAGCCTGGGTGAGAGTGAGACTCTGTCTCAAAAAAAGAAAAGAAAAAAGGAAAGAAAAGGAAGGGGAAGGGAAGGAAAAAGGAAAGAAAAGAAAAGAAAAGAGAAAAAGAAAAGAAAAGAATAGGGCCAGGCATGGTGGCTCATGCAGGGAGATATCGCCGAGATTGCGCCACTGCACTCCAGCCTAGGT
>NW_016871090.1:0-837 GCF_001698545.2 Rhinopithecus bieti
GAAAGAAGAAAGAAAAAAAAAGAAAGAAAGAGAAAGAAAAAAGAAAGAAAGAAAAGAAAGAAAGAAAGAAAGAAAGAAAGAAAGAAAGAAAGAAAGAAAGAAAGAAAGAAAGAAAGAAAGAAAGAAAGAAAGACTGCACTTGTATGTTTATCACAGTACTATTAACAATAGCACAGATATGGAACCAACCTAAATTTCCATCAATGTTTAATTGGATAAAAAATGTGATCAATATTTCTGTCTATCAATCTATCTATCTAAACACACACACACATGCACACACACACACACACAGAGAGACATCTATGTATCTATCCAAACACACACACACACACACACACACACACACACACACGAATACTATTCAGTCACAAAAAATAAAATCATTTATTTTGCAGAAACATGAATGGAACTGGAGGCCATTATCTTAGGTAAACAAAATGTCAAATATATATTCCTACTTATAAGTAGTAGGTAAATAACATGCACATATGGACATAGAGTGTGGAATAATAGACACTGGAGACTCAAAATGTGCAGGAGTGGAAGAGAGTAAAGAATGACCAACATGGCACGTGTATACATATGTAACAAACCTGCACATTGTGCATATGTACTCTAGAACACAAAGTATAATTTTAAAAGTGGAAAAAAAAGAATGAGAAATTTCTTAGTGGGTACAATATACATTATTTGAGTGATTATTACACAAAAGCCCAGAATGTACCACTGTGCAATGAATCCATGTGACAAAACTATACTTGTACTCCTTAAATTTCTACCAAAAAAAAACTTTTAAAAGCCAATTTGTTTTCAGTCTTTTATTTTTTATTCAAA
>NW_016871091.1:0-921 GCF_001698545.2 Rhinopithecus bieti
TCGTGAATTCATCTCATTGATTTACACAAAACTCATCATGGACCAGTTTGGTAGCACTCTTTTTGGGAAATTTGAAAGCGATATTTTTTATGGCATTGAAGCCCACGGTGACAAAGGGAATATAATCAGATAAGTACTAGAAAGAAGTTTCTTAGAAAGTTTTTGTGATGTGTGAATTCATCTCACAGAGCTACACCTTTCTTTTCATGGAGAAGTTCACTGACACTCTTTTGTGGAATCTGAAAAGGATTATTTTGGAACTCGTTGAGGCCTACAGTGAAAAGTAAACATCCTGAGATAAAAACTAGAAGGAGACTTTATGAGAAACCGCTTTGTGATGTGTGAACTCATATCACAGGCTTACACTGTTCTATTCATTGAGCAGTTTACTAACACTGTTTTCTTTTAATCTGCAATATGATATTTTGGAGTGCATTCAAGGTTATGTTGACAAAGGAAATATCCTCATATAAAAACTACAAAGACGCTATCTGAGAAACAGCTTTGTGATGTGTTAATTCATCTCAGACAGTTACACCATTGCTTTCATGGAGCAGTTTGGTAGCACTGTTTTTAGGGAATCTGAGAAGGGATATCTTGTATTGCATGGAAGCCTATGGTGACTAAGGAAATATCCTCAGATAAAATCTACAAAGAAGCCTTCTGAGAAAGTTCTTTTTGATGTGTGGATTCATCTCACAGAGTAACACCTTTCTTGTCATAGAGAAGTTTGCTAACACTGATTTTGTGGAATCTGCAAGTGGATATTTGGGAGGGCCCTGAGACCTGTAGTGAAAAAATATATATATACAGATAAATACTAGAAAGAAACTTTCGGAGAAACTACTTTGTGATGTGTGAATTCACCTCACAGAGTTACACTATTGTTTTCATGGAGGAGTTTGGTAGCACTCTCTTGGG
>NW_016871092.1:0-917 GCF_001698545.2 Rhinopithecus bieti
TACAAATTAAATTTATTATAAACACAGGAGGCAAAGAAATTTACTGCAATCAATAGAAAAGAGATGACTTCCTTGTGAGGGAGACATAGGCCATGGCTTTTCCTTTCCCTGATGGATTAGAGCAAGAAGTACAAGAAGGAAAAGGGGTAGCAATTTATTTTAAAATCCAAAATTATAACAAACTTTCCATAACCAAATGGGCTGGTAAGGCAGATTAGAGTTCCAGGAGGGTCTGTGCCAGAGGTACGGGGATTTCCCCTTTTAGGTCTTCCCAGAATGTATGAGCAGTGCATGCATGCCTGGGCACAGGACACAGGAGTTGAGCTATATCCCTATGAGGTCCTCAGGCCCACCCCTAGTTCTATAACGCCACTCTCTGAACGCAGGAGCAGAAAATGCTGAGAGAGATTCTTCAAGGCATCTTTGGCCTTCACAGATTGCAAGGCAGTTGCCCTCTAAAGACTAGGGGAAGAGATCGGTTGAGAAAAGGTCTCCCCAAAACAAAATATAGAAGCAGAACTGGAAAGCTAACAGAACTCCTAAAAGATGAATGCTGGGTGGTAAACAAGAGAAGCCACCCAGTAAATGAAATGATACGAGTGCTCAAGATTGCAAGGGATGCTGAAAAGAAAGCCCAGAACATGTCTTTGAAAAGTTTAAAACCACTAGAAAATTAAACTAAAGCGGTAGAAAGCATAAATGCAGCTCAACTAGAGGTCAAATTGGCACAAGCCCACATATTAGGGGCTTGAAATTTAAAAAAAAAAAAATGACTGGTTTTCTCCTGGAGAAAAAGATTACATATTTCACATTCTACTATGCTTTTATGCAAAATATCTGACATGCAAATCAAACATAATAAGACTTCCAAAGAATTATAAATGTGTAACCCATGAACAAGAGAGGAAATAATCAGT
>NW_016871093.1:0-923 GCF_001698545.2 Rhinopithecus bieti
CTTGAACCTGGGAGGTGAAGGTTGCAGTGAGCTGAGATCGTGCCAGTGCATTCCAGCCTGGAGGACAGAGTGAGACCCTGCCTCACAAAAGAAAGAAGAGGAAATAATAAATATGAGGAGAGAAATGGAAGACATGAAAAAAAAAAGATCCAACTTCTAGAGGGGATATGCAGTATCTGAAATGAAAAATACGCTGGGCTACTTTGCCTATGGAATAGCCCTGCTCTGCACAAGCAGGAAAGAGAGGAGAAGAGAGAGGAGAGAAGAGAGTAGAGAGAGGGGAGGGGAGGGGAGGGGAGGGGAAGGAAGAAGGAAGGAAAGAAAGAAAGAAATGAAAAGGAAGGGGAAGGGAAAGGGAAAGGGAAAGGGAAGGAAGGGAAGAAGGAAGGGATTGACAGCAGGTCAGATATTACAGAAGTGAAGATCAGTGAACAACTGCACAAAATGAAACAGGGAAAAAGACAAAAATTAACAGTACAACAATGACCTGCTGGACAATATGTAATTGGAGTCCCAAGAGAAAAAGAACTATTTGTAAGAAATAATGGGTTGGGCAAGGTGGCTCATGCCTGTAATCCCAGCATTTTGGGAGACTGAGGTGGGTGGATCACCAGAGGTCAGGAGTTCAATACCAGTCTGGCCAA
The DNA here is from genome assembly GCF_001698545.2 of Rhinopithecus bieti. Lineage (NCBI taxonomy): Eukaryota > Metazoa > Chordata > Mammalia > Primates > Cercopithecidae > Rhinopithecus > Rhinopithecus bieti. The sequence goes on from NW_016871093.1 coordinate 645, forward strand.
CATGGTGACACCCCGTCTCTACTTAAAAAAAAAAAAAAAAAAAAAAAAAAAAATTAGCCAGGCGAGGTGGTGGGTGCCTGTAATCCCAGCTACTCCAGAGGCTGAGGGAGGGAGAATCGCTTGAACCCTGGAGGTGGAGGTTGCAGTGAGCCGAGATCATGGCACTGCATTCTAGCCTGGGCAACACAGCAAGACTCTGTCTCAAAAAAAAAAAAAAATTGCAAATCAAAGAAGCTTAGTGATCTCCACAAGCATATCATAATAATTTTTTTTTTTTTT
>NW_016871094.1:0-6874 GCF_001698545.2 Rhinopithecus bieti
GTCCCGGAGTTTAACAGAGCTGGGATCAATTCCTCCAGCTCTGGAAAGAAAACCGGGGTGCAAGTGGCGGGTGGCAGAGCCGAAGCTTGCAGGAGATCCACTTGGGCGCCTGAGATCCCTCAGCGACCAGCAGGGCCCTCACCTCCCCGGGTCCTCGCAGCTCCGCGACGCCTCCCCGCGGCGCCCCCAGCACTCGCAGGTGCCCCTGGCCACCAGGAGCCCAAGCATCCTCCCCTCACGGGTCGCACTGGGACCCGCTGCCAAGCCGGTCAGCGCTGGACAGGGCCCCAGCACCTCCTCAGGCTCCAGTTCCTGTGGCTTCTGAGCCTGGCAGGCAAGGTTCCGCTCAACCCTGCCCAGCGAAAAGGCGACGGAGACCCACAGAAATCTCAACCTGTCTGGTGCTGGAGCCTGGGCTGCCGGAATGCCGCTCCGTGTTGCGGCCAGTGGCAGCCTCCCGCGCCTCCTGGTGGCCGCGGGCAGAAGCTGTCACACCCCACAGGCAGGGGCCCTTCAGCCCAGCAAGGGGCGGGCTGGGGGTGCCACCCCCATTCATAGACCAGGAATCAAAGCTCTCGGGTGGCAGTGTCTGCTCAAGATCCTTCCCAGCTAAGCTGGGACGGAGTCAAACTCAACCCCAGCCACAGTGTATGCAGTGTAGGCAGTCAGGACTTCAACCATTCCTGAGACCCCCCTTACTTACCTCACCGGTACATGACTGGCCCACATTTCCCTTCCTCTCCAGGACCCACACCCCGCGCTCTGAGTCGCTTATTCCTCTTAAACAAACACGGGTGATAACGGGTAACACATCAGTAACAAGAAACTAGCAGGTGCTCAGTAAAATGGTCTACGCTGGCCTCTTCCATAGTTAAGGTAACCATTAACAGGAAAATGAGTCCACTACCCAGGAAGTGGACAATCGCTGGCAGCCTCTCCGCCTCCCTCTGGCTTTGCCTTCCCCCATGCCAACTGGTGCCCGGAAAGGGTGTGGGCAAAGACCCTGTCACCTCCCAGCAGAGGGCGTGCTGCTCGCGGTTTTCGGGATCCTAGGCGTGGAGCCATCCCCACAGGACCATCAGAGGTGGGGAGGAGAAAGAAGAGCACACCCATTTGACAGGTGCAGAGACTGAGGTCCGTGGGGGCGGCCCAAGTCGGCAGGACCTGTGAATAGCAGACCCAGGGGTCCAGCAGGTCCCAAGCCAGTCACTGGGTGAGCCCCTGTCATTGGGAATCACTGAGGTGCAGGCATTCTGACAAACACCGGGTTGAAGAACTCACGACACTCCATCCTGACTTCTTGGGCGCCTCCCAGGACATAATACGGTAGAGGCTGTGCAACATGTGTGAGGTCCAGCATGTGCATGAAGCAAAGAGGGACAGATAGGGGTGGGAGTACAGGAACAGAGTCACAGCTGGGACCCTTGAGAAGGCAGTTGGAGTTTTTCTGCCAGGGCAGGAGAAGCCTTCTGGGCCCTGAGGCTGGCATGTGCAAAGGCATAGAGACAAGCTCCTCCTGACACAGGGCTGGAGGGGAAGCTCCAAGTGTTGCACACAGACTGTTCACACTGCATCCTTCTCCCTGGACTTGCTCTGCCCACAGCATCTCCATCCTTCCAGTTAGCTATCCAGGCCACCACCCTCACCCTCTCACACTCACATCCTGTGGACCCCACATTTAAGAAACAAGAATTCAGCTGCTTCTCACCCCCCATGGCTGCTCATCACCTGATCTGAATCCCCATCCTCTCTCTCCCCCTACCTGGTCTCCACTTCCGTCCTCGACTCCTGACATCTCATTGCAACTCAATACTAGGTCAGATCATGTCACACTTCTGAGCGGGTGCAAGAACTATGCGGTTCCTTCAGTTCAGTGTCCACCAGGATTTGATATTCCCAAGGTATGTCTCTCACTCCTTTGTTCTCATTTTACCTTCACATAGGAAAACACTTTCTCTTCTTGAAGTGTACTCTTACGTAGCTACTATTGGTAATCAAATCTCTGTTATTACTTTTGAAATTATTTCAATTGTACTTACCACCTAAATATATTTAGCTATATATTGTATGACTAAATATTATTCCATTGTATGTGTTTATGTATGTATGTATCTACATACCTGCAGGTATACAAGCATATGTAGACACACCATTCTTCAAATACATTATTTTGCATTTATTTTTCTTAAAATTATATTTCTTCCTTATCTAAATACTGATAAAATATGTCTTTTCCGTCTTTCCTCTTAATAAAAGCCAGAGTTTAAGGGCAGTTTCCCCATTTTTTAATAAGATTTCTTTTTCTTGCTGATTTTTTTGGGTTCCCTGCAGAGTCTGCATATTACTGCTTAATCATAAGTATAGCTTGGATTCTTTTCCCCTTTCTGTATAATGTCTGTTTCCTTTGTGGTTTATTGTTTTTACTAGGTTTTTTCTTCTAGAATTTTATGATTTCAGGTCTTAGATTTAGTCTCTAATCCAGCGGGAGTTACTCTTTGGATATGGTGAGAGATACACAGTTTCATTCTTCTACATGTGGCCACCCAATTTTCCCAGCACCATTTATTATATATGTGTATGTTTTTGTCTGATTTGTCAAAGGTTGTTATTGTTTGGCTGTATTTCTAGATTCTCTACTCTGTACCATTGGACTATGTGTTTGTTTTTATACCAGCAAAATGCTGTTTTGGTTACTGTATCCTTGCAGTATAAATTGAAGTCAAAGGAAAGATAATTGAAAATTTTTGTCTTTCCTTTATTTTGAAGGAGAGTTTTAGCAAATATAAGTGTTCTTAAATAGCAGTTTTTCTTTCAGTACTTTGAATATATTATCCCACTCTGGCCTGAAAGGTTTCTTCTGAGAGTTGCACTAATAGTTATGTGATGAGTTGACTTTCTGTTGCTGCTTTTAAAATTCATTTTTTTCTTTGACTTTTGACTATGTTATTAGAATATATATTGGTGTAAGGTTCTTCATGTTCAACCTACTTAAGGACTCTTGAACTTCCTGAAACTGGATGTCCACCTCTCACCTCAAATTCAGCAAGTTCACAGTCAGTATTCCTCAAAGTAGGCTTTCTATTCCTGCCTCTGTTTCATCTCGTTTCCACATAATGCATATATTGTTTTATTGGATAATGTTTCATAAGCCTCACAGATTTTTTTACTCTTTATCTTTTGCTATTTTTTTTTTTTGTTGTTGTTGTTGTTGTTGTTTGCACCTCTGACTGGATACTTTCAAGATACCTGTTTGCAACTTTGCTATTTCCTCTTCATGACTGAATCTGCTGTTAAAACACTCTATTAAATTTTTCAGTTTAGTCATTATATTCTTCAGCATTAACATTTCTGTGTTTATTTTTATGGTTTCTATTTATTTGCATAACTTCTGATTTTCTTTATGTATTGCTTTCCTAATTTTGTTCAGTTGTCTATGTGTCTTCTCATATAGTTTACTGAGCTTATTGTCTAAAAGAATTACTTTCAATTTTTAAAGGCACTTTGTCAATAATTCCTATTTCTTTAGGGTCCACTACTGAAGGTTTATTGGTTTATTTAAATTGTGTCATGTTTTCCTGATTCTTTATGATTCTTGTGTCCTTGGGCTGGTATACATATTTTTGAGAAGGTGGTCACTTTTTCTAGTCTTTACAGTTGGCTTCAGCAGGAAAAGTGCTTCACCATTAAGTGTGGCCTGGTGTTCTTGTTCGGTCAGATGGTAGAGCCTGTTGATGGATTTGGCCAACTGGCTGTGCTTCATGGTCAGAAATGTCTGCTGGTTTTACTCCCCTTGATTTGGTAGCTTTGTTGGGTGAGGTCACTTGAAGCATTGTGGGGCTCATTGAAATTTGCATGCACCAGTCACTGAGTGTTTCACCCCCTTTCTTTGGTCCCAGTTATCTTCAAGTGCTCTAAGTATTAAAATTCTTCCAGTGTTCACTTTGAGGCAAAGCAGAAGTGTGCCCATAGGAAGTACTCCCCAAGTAGATGCTGAATATCCACTTTGATCTACTTTTCTCCCAGTGGAAAAATAATGGACTGAGGGTATCCTTCTCAGTACAGTATTGTTCTGAATATGGAAATAGTAAAGCAAACAAAGTAAAATCATTCCTCTTATCCTCTTTAATGAGTCTGTGTTTGCTTTTGAGCTCTTTTTGGGTGTTGCAATCTCACACTGGTATTTGGAGTTCTCACAAAAGCATTCTTCCCTGTAGGCAGTTGCCAAATAGATGTTTCTTTGAGGGAATCAGGGCTAGGAACCTACTATTCCACCATCTTACCAGACTCCCTCTACCCCCAACCCCTTCCATCTCTCAATCTCTCAATAATTTGTAAAATAGGAAAATCCAAACATGTCTAGAAATCATCACTAAAACTAAATAGATGAGTTTAGTGAAGCCACAGTATATAAGCCAAACGTATGAAAAGTCAATGTGTATTTTTATAGACCAGCAATGAAAATCGAATGTTACCCTGAAAAACCTCAAGAAAGTACTGAGGAAAATTACAGAATACCCAAATATAGAGTCATCATGTTCACATATCAGAGTATTCAATATAATTAATATGTAAATTTTCCCCAAATAATATACAGCATCAACACAATTCAGTAAAATTTCAGCAAAGAGCTTTGTAAGACTTGATAAGCCAATTTTTAAAGTACTTTGAAAATAAAAAGAATCTAAATTAGTGAAAACAATAATGAAAAACAGTCACATTTACAGACATTATCTGAAATAAATACTATAAAGCTACAGTATTTACAACAGTGTGTTATTAGCTAAGGAAATAATTATAAATAATGGTAATAATATAGAAAGCTCAGGCATATATATACACACAAACACATACATATATAAACGCATATTTATGTGTGTATGTAGATAAATATATTTACATACGTATATAATTTTTTATCAAGGAATGTATGAAGACAATTCAAAGGGAAAAATGGATACTTAAATATATACTCTTGGAGAGATTGAATACCTATATGTAAATATATGAATACTAATTCACCAAAGTACATCTAAAAAGTTAACTTCAAATGAATTTGAGATCTAAATGGAATAGACACAATTACATATTTTGTATGAAAAAGGCGTAGGAGAAATTTATTGTGATCCTGAGATAGGAAATGGTTTCTTAGATAGGATACACATGCAGAAAACATAAAATAAAATGTATAAATCTAGTCTTCATAAGACACTGTTAACAAATAAATTGACAGCCATAGCCTGAGAGAAATATTGAAATACATATATTTGATAAATCTTGGTATTCAGATTTGTATATACATAATTCCTACAACTCAGTTAAAACAAGACAAATGACCTGACAAACATTAATGTGCAAGGTCCGTTAGCTGCTGATGCATAAACACNTTTTGTATGAAAAAGGCGTAGGAGAAATTTATTGTGATCCTGAGATAGGAAATGGTTTCTTAGATAGGATACACATGCAGAAAACATAAAATAAAATGTATAAATCTAGTCTTCATAAGACACTGTTAACAAATAAATTGACAGCCATAGCCTGAGAGAAATATTGAAATACATATATTTGATAAATCTTGGTATTCAGATTTGTATATACATAATTCCTACAACTCAGTTAAAACAAGACAAATGACCTGACAAACATTAATGTGCAAGGTCCGTTAGCTGCTGATGCATAAACACATTCTGGCGTGCCCATACGATGGACAATTTCTCAGCAAATAACAAGTAAGAAATTACTGACATGTACAACTTTGATGATTCCAAAGGAATTACTATGCGTTAATAGAATAAGACACAAAAGACCACGCAAATGTTAACATCACAATTATATAAAATTTTTCAAAAGGGAAATATAGTAACTGAAATAGAATAATTTTGTCACAGGCATCATGTACAAGGAGATAATTTAATGAAAAGGACCAGACTGAACTTCTCGTGGTAATGGAAATGCTCTATTTCATTTTTGTGGCAGTGTTTATACAGTCACATGTAACATATTTTGAAATAATAATGTGTATAATTTTACAAATTATTCGTTTACACTTGATGAATTTTAAATAATGTAAATTGAACCTCAACAAAATTATTTCAAATTATGCTATGGAAGAATGTGTGGGGCAATTGGAGCATGCTCAAAACATAGTGAATGTCTGCATTCATTTAGAAAAAAACTGTACTTAAGTATTTATTTAAGCCATAGATGCTCTCCCTGTGACTAAGCAATGTTCCTGTAAATATATATACCATATAAGTGTATCCTTATAATCATAGCAGCTTTATTTATAATGGCTAAAACAGGGAATGTATCCAAATGTTTGTCAAAAGTAGAATGAATAAATTATAATATAGTTAGGAAGTTTTTTTTGTCTAAATATACATAGCCACACAACTTGCTCCTGTATATCTTTTATATTTTTACTGAAATGTTCTCCTCCCAGTGGAGCATTGCCTGTCCACACTATCTACAACCACTCCTGCCTACTGATACACTTTATCCATTACTATTTATAAAAACTGTAAATGCTATACAGTCTTCTTTGTATCTGGACCATATTCACCATGAAAGATGTAGACAGACTCCATGAGGGCAGAAGTGCTTCTATGATACCACAGAATTATTATTCCTGGAGGCTAGAACAATGCCTGACACATAGCACAACCTGAAAAGATCTCTTGAATGGATGAATCAATGAAAGAAAAGAACCTGACATTCCTGTGTCTCATATATGACTCAGATCACAAGGGTAATGGAATGAACCAAGGGATCTTAGCTAAACAGTCTCTCCAGTTGCAATGAATGGACACAGTCAAGGCATTACTTGGCAACATCAACTAAAACTCTTCGTTGTGTGGGAGCCATGTCACCTCTTACT
>NW_016871095.1:0-325 GCF_001698545.2 Rhinopithecus bieti
CATCCCAACCATGTATTGATTGACTCCATGGTAGAGAAATGATACAGATATGTTTATGCCCCCAGTGGCAGTTTCATTGCTGTCGGAATGCCAGTACATCTTGTTGCTCCCCCACATATTCTAAGGCAGCCTTGAGGGCTCGCAGTAGTGCAAGAATCTTTTGATCTATACCTTGCTGTAAGAGAAGTTTATTAGACACATTTCTGGCCATATTATCTACAAAAGCAGCTGTTTGTACTGATTCAGTAATAGATGCAACAGCCACACTAGCGGTTGCCAGGATGACTATGGCTGAGACCATAAAGGCTATAAGTGTGCCTTTATC
>NW_016871096.1:0-917 GCF_001698545.2 Rhinopithecus bieti
TATATATATATATATTCAGTATGAATAATGAGCTTTGACAAGGTCCCAAACTTCCACAGGTCTATACATGTTTATTAAGATGTTGTCCACTTTAAACAAACATTTGTTCCTCAACACTGTGCATCAATATAAAAAAGATATTTGTTACTAAGGTAACTGCCATCTACTCTTTTATACACTATATACACTTTATTAGATTTTATGCCATATAATTACAGTCCTTTTTCGGAACCAAGCACATATACACAAAGTGATATATACTCTCCCTCACCTGGTTACCTCTTCCTCACTCCTCTTCCTATACCTGAAGATTTGACATAAATATAAAGTGCGGGTTTAAAATGTTTTGTTAGGCTGGCACAGTGGCTCATGCCGGTAATCCCAACACTTTGGGAAGCTGAGGTGGGTGGATCACTTGAGGTCAGGAGTTCGAAACCAGCCTGGTCAACATAGTAAAATCCCATCTCTACCAAAATAAAATTAAAAAAAAAAATAGTTGGTTTGGTAGTGCATGCCTGTAATGACAGCTACTTGGGAGCCTGAGGGGGGAGAATTACTTGAACCCAGGAGGTAGAGGTTTCAGCTAGCCAAGACTGCACCACTGCACTCCAGCCTGGGTGAAAAAGTGAGACTCTGTCTCAAAAAAAAAGTGACATTTTGTTTTCTAATGTATTATTTTTATTTTAAAATTTTATTTTAAGTCCTGGAATACATGTGCAGAAATTCCATTTTCATTTATTTTAATCAAATATATGCAAGTTGTATCATGAAAAGTTCATTCATAGAGAAAATAATAGCTAAATAACTTCAGTGGTTTAATTTTCCAAGTAACTGTTGTTTATTTTCCTTTTTTAATAAAAGAGAAAATTAAGTTAATTTCATGTAACTGCTATCTTTTATAACACATTTAATAATCC
>NW_016871097.1:0-3717 GCF_001698545.2 Rhinopithecus bieti
TTGAGCCACCGCGCCCGGCCTTGAGCTCAGTCTTTAAGACACATAGAGTTGGTCGAGGCCGGGAGCAGTGGCTCATGCCAGTAATCCCAGCACTTCGGGAGGCCAAAGCAAGTAGATCATCTGAGTTTGGGAGTTTATGATCAGCCTGGGAGACATGTCGAAACCTTGTCTCTACCAAAAATACAAAAATTAAAATTAGTTGGGCGTGGCGGTGGACATTTAAGGTCCCAGCAGCTCCTCAGGTGGCTGAGGTGGAAGGATCACTTGAGCCTGTGAGGCAGAGGTTGCAGTGAGCCAAGATCACGCCATTGCACTCCGATCTGGGTGACAGAGTGAGACCCCGTCTCAAAATAATAATAATAATAATAATAATAACAACAACAACAACAATAATAAGCTGGGCGCAGTGGCTTATGCCTGTAATCCCAACACTTTGGGAGGCTGAAGTGGGCGGATCACAAGTTCAGGAGTTCAAGACCAGCCTGACCAACATGGTGAAACCCCGTCTCTACTAAAAATACAAAATTAGCTGGGCGTGGTGGCGTGTGCTTGTAATCCCAGCTACTCAGGAGGCTAAGGCAGGAGAATCGCTTGGACCTGGGAGGCGGAGGTTGCAGCAAGCTGAGATGGCACCACTGCACTCCAGCCTGGGTGACAGAGCAAGACTCCATCTCAGTAAATAAATAAATAAATAAATAAATAAATAAATAAATAAGAAGAAGAGTTGGTCAGGATAAGGGGTGGTATAAGGGTTTTCAGGCAGCGAGAACAGCATCTGCAAAGGCCCAGAGATAAGAAATCACTTAACATGTTTGGGAGACACCTTGCAACCAGCGTTGACACAGAAAAAAAAAAAGAATTTTGGGGTGAAAAGAGTTTGAGAGTGGGAGTCTCAGATATGCGGCTTCAGAGGAAGGCAAAGCCAGAACAAAAAGCTTTGTCCTCTCAGGGCTTGGCACAGCGATTCACACCTGTAATCCCACCACGGTGGGAGGCTGAGGTGGGAGGATCACTTGAACTCAGGAGTTCAAGACCAGCCTGGGAGAAATAGTGAGACCCTATCTCTACTTAAAAAAAAGAAAAGAAAAAAGAAAAAGAAAAGAGAAAGAGGCGGGCCAGGCCAGGCGCAGTGGCTCACGCTTGTAATCCCAGCACTTTGGGAGGCTGAGGTGGGTGGATCACCTGAGGTCATGAGTTCGAGACCACCCTGGTCAACATGGTGAAACCCCATCTCTGCTAAAAATACAAAAAATTAGCTGGGCATGGTGGTGGGCACCTGTAATCCCAGCTATTCGGGAGGCTGAGGCAGGATAATAGCTTCAACTCGGGAGGCAGAGGTTGCAATGAGCTGAGATCATGCCATTGCACTCTAGCCTGGGCAACAAGAGCAAAACTCTGTCTCAACAACAACAACAACAAAAAGCATTAAAAAAATAAAAAAAGAAAGAGGCGGGGCACGGTGGCTCATGCCTGTAATTCCAGCACTTTGGGAGACTGAGGCAGGTGGATCACATGAAGTCAGGAGTTCTAGACCAGCCTGGCCAACATGGTGAAACCCCATCTCTACTAAAAATACCAAAATTAGCTGGACATGGTGGTGCACACCTGCAATCCCAGCTACTTCAAAGGCTGAGGCAGGAGAATCACTTGAACCCAGGAGGTGGAGGTTGCAGTGAGTGAAAATCACGCCACTGCACTTCAGCCTGGGCGACAGAGCAAGACTCTGTCTAAAAAAAATATTTTAAAAAAACTGGGAAAAATAGTCAAATCCCATCTCTGCTTTAAAAAAGAAAAAAAAGAACAAAAGGGGACTCTAGGGCCTCAACTCCAAGCTGAAAGAGAGTCTGGAACCTTATCCTGGGGTCACTGGGCAGCCAAAGGGAGGGTGCTGAGCAGGGAAGGGGTATATTTGCGTTTCTGAGCCCTTGGAGGTGAAAGAGGAGAGATTCCAGCTCGGGGCTGGGGCTGATGGGTAGAAAGGGGACTTTCTCTGCCTTCAGCTGCCAAGGTCCAGCCCAGGCCCCAGCATGTCTCCTTTCCCTCCTCCTGGGCAGGTACTTCATGAACATCACGTGGGATAACCGGGATTACTCCTTCAATGAGGATGGCTTCCTAGTAAACCCCTCCCTGGTGGTCATCTCCCTCACCAGAGACAGGACGTGGGAGGTGGTGAGTCGCAGCCCAGACCTCGGGCATGGCAGAGGGCCTGGACTCCTGCATCCCGGCAGAGGGGGTTCTGAGGTCCTGGACTAAGAGGGAGGAGGAGACAGGGAGCCTGGACTCCTGGGTCCTGGGATCTGAAGGTGGGAGGGGCTCCTGGGTCTTGGAGGAAGCTGTTGCCCACACACCTAGGTCTGCGGAAGAGGATCATGGAGGCCAGGATACACCGGGAAGTCTCCCCAGGAAGCCTGACTCTCCTTCCCTTTGGCCAAGGTGGGCAGCTGGGAGCAGCAGACGCTCCGCCTCAAGTACCCGCTGTGGTCCCGCTATGGTCGCTTCCTGCAGCCAGTGGACGACACGCAGCATCTCACGGTGGCCACGCTGGAGGAGAGGCCGTTTGTCATCGTGGAGCCTGCAGACCCCATCAGCGGCACCTGCATCCGAGACTCCGTCCCCTGCCGGACCCAGCTCAACCGAACCCACAGGTGACAGCTCGGGATCCAGGAGTTCCGGCTCCAAAACCCTCCTCCCGTGAAGCGCAGTAGTCCGGGCCCCCAGCCACCTCCTCCCTTGGGACCCAGGATCCACAAAGCCCTCCAGCTTGGTGACCTTGGGCACACCTCAGAATTCTTTGAGCCTCAGTTTCCCCCTGAAAGCGCTAACCATAGTTTTAGCTGCTGCCTGTCCCTTCCTCCATATCCTCTCTTCATGGGAGAGTCTAAGGAGGGGGTCCCCAAATTCCCCAAGCTTGGTCACTGCCCGCAGCCCTCCACCGGATGCCCCCCGCCCGGAAAAGCGCTGCTGCAAGGGTTTCTGCATCGACATTCTGAAGCGGCTGGCACACACCATCGGCTTCAGCTACGACCTCTACCTGGTCACCAACGGCAAGCACGGAAAGAAGATCGATGGCGTCTGGAACGGCATGATCGGGGAGGTGAGGGGGTGGACGGGAGGCAGGGAATCTTCAGGGCGGAGTGAAGAGATGGGCACCGCCCGGTGCGGTGGCTAACGCCTGTAATCCCAGCACTTTGGGAAGTCGAGGCGGGCCAATTGCCTGAGCTCAGGGGTTCGAGGCCAGCTTGGGCAACACAGTGAAACCCCGTCTCTACTAAAATACAAAAAATAAGCCAGGCGTGGGGGCAGGCGCCTGTAATCCCAGCTACTCGGGAGGCTGAGGCAGGAGAATTGCTTGAACCCGGGAGGCGGAGATCGCGCCACTGCACTCCAGCCTGGGTACAGAGCCAGACGCCGTCTCAAAAAGAAAAATTAAAAACAAGAGGCGGATACCCTGGGGTAGGGGCGCGGCCAAATGGAGGAAACACCTGATTCGGGGCCTGGGGCAGGGCCGCGGGAAGGACAGACCTTGGAACAAGGGGCGGGATCAGGAGGTGTCAGGGGCGGGGCTTGGAGGAGGGACTTTGGGGCAGAGGAGGCGGGGCTATGAGGGTGTGGCTCCTAGGGGAAGGGGGCGGGGCTGGGAGGAAGGACTCCGGGGAAGAGGAGACTTGGCTAGGAGGGTGTGGCTCCTAGGGGAAGGGGGCGGGGCTGGGAGGAGGA
>NW_016871097.1:7889-9673 GCF_001698545.2 Rhinopithecus bieti
GGGAAGGGATCTCTTAATTCCAGAATGGTAGAATGGAATGTTGTGGATGGAGAAAGAACACGGTTCACGATGAGCTATTTTAAATATTCCTAGGGAAGAGGGTGTCCTTGAATGTTCTAGGGGCAGTTGTGCCAAATGGAATATTCTAGAACCAGTGCTTCTCTCAAACTGTAAGGAAGGATTAATTTTGAAACTTCTAAGGCCGGGCGCGGTGGCTCACGCCTGTAATCCCAACACTTTGGGAGGCCGAGGTGGGCGGATCACAAGGTGAGGAGATCGAGACCATCCTGGCTGACACGTGAAACCCTGTCTCTTCTAAAAGTACAAAAAATTAGCCGGGAGTGGTGGCGGGCGCCTGTAGTCCCAGCTACTCTGGAGGTTGAGGCAGGAGAATGGCGTGAACCCAGGAGGCGGAGCTTGCAGTGAGCTGAGATCCCACCACTGCACTGCAGCCAGAGCCACAGAGCCAGACTCCGTCTCAAAAAAAATAAAATAAAATAAAATAAAGAAAGAAACTTCTAGTCCATTGCAGACAATGCTTTTGTAAAATTCAACGGAAATGAATTATTAGAAAAGTAAAATAAGGTCTAAAACCAAGACAGACAAAAGTCAAACCTGGCCAGGCATGGTGGCTCACGCCTGTAATCCCAGCACTTTGGGAGGCCGAGGTGGGTAGATCACCTGAGGTCAGGAGTTTGAGACCAGCCTGGCCAACATAGTGAAACCTTGTCTCTACTAAAATTCAAAATTAGCCAGGTGTGGAGGTGGGTGCCTGTAGTCCCAGCTACTCAGGAGGCTGAGGCAGGAGAATCGCTTGAGCCGGGGAGGTGGAGGTTGCAGTGAGCCATGATTACACCACTGCACTCTAGCCTGGGTGACAGAGCGAGACTCTGCCTCAAAAAAAGAGCCAAACTCATATTTTATTTATTAGATTCAACAGACAAATAAGGATCCTGTTAAATCGTTCTAAATGCTCACTCCCTCCATTCCTGTAGCACCTCACTGCAATCACCATTTGTTGAGGGACTGGTGGTTTGCAGAGCACACTTTGAGACTAAAGTGATTAACCAGATGGGTGTCATGACCTATTAGAGGCTTGAGAAATCAGTTTGATGGGTTGCAATAAGCAGTTTTAATGGAATGGTGTAGAATAGAATAGAATAGAATAGTTGACTGCATCTTATGTAGTAAGTTTGGTTTTACAAAACTTGTTTTAGTTGGCTGGGCGCGGTGGCTCATACCTGTAATCCCAGCACTTTGAGAGGCCAAGGCGGGCGGATCACCTGAGGTCGGGAGTTTGAGACCAGCCTGGCTAACATGGAGAAACCTGTCTCTAATAAAATACAAAATTAGCTGGGCATGGTGTCGGGCACCTGTAATCCCAGCTACTCGGGAGGCTGAGGCAGGAGAATCGCTTGAACCTGGGAGGTGGAGGTTGCAGTGAGCCGAGATTGCACCATTGCACTCCAGCCTGGCAACAAGAGCGAGACTCAGTTAAAAAAAAAAAAAAGTGAGGACGGGTGCGGTGGCTCACGCCTCTAATTCCAGCAGTTTGGGAGGCGGAGGCGGGCAGATCATGAGGTCAGAAGATCGAGACCATCCTGGCTAACACGGTGAAACCCAGTCTCTACTAAAAAATACAAAAAATTAGCAGGGCGTGGTGGTGGGCGCCTGTAGTCCCAGCTACTCGGGAGGCTGAGGCAGGAGAATGGCCTGAACCCGGGAGGCGGAGCTTGCAGTGAGCCGAGATCGCACCACTGCACTCCAGCCTGGGCGACAGAGCG
>NW_016871098.1:0-923 GCF_001698545.2 Rhinopithecus bieti
TCTCAGCTCACTGCAAGCTCCGCCTCCTGGGTTGAGGCCATTCTCCTGCCTCAGCCTCCCGAGTAGCTGGGACTACAGGCGGCGGCCACGTCGCCCGGCTAGTTTTTTGTATTTTTTAGTAGAGACGGGGTTTCACCGTGTTAGCCAGGATGGTCTCGATCTCCTGACCTCGTGATCCACCCGTCTGGGCCTCCCAAAGTGCTGGGATTACAGGCTTGAGCCACCGCGCCCGGCCGGCAATTTATATATTTAATAAGGTCTTTCTGTGCAAAGGGTATGTAACGTTGTAAAGATAAAGTCATAAATATAAATGTCATTCTACAAATAAAGACAACACAAAGAGAATAAAAAGCCATAAGCTGAAAAAAATCTTTGGCATATGTATAATCAATAAAGGATTAGAAATCAGGCTGGGCATGGTGGCACATGCCTATAATCCCAGTATATTGAGAGGCCTAGGCTGGTGGATCGCTTGAGCTCAGGAGTTAGAGACTAGCCTGGGCAACACGGCAAAACCTCATCTCAACAAAAAGTACAAAAATTAGCCAGGCGTGGTGGTGTGCATCTGTAGTCTCAGCTACTCGAGCTGAGGTGAGAGGATTGCTAGAGCCCAGGAGGTTGAGGCTGCAGTGAGCTGTGATCATGCCGCTGCAGTGAGCTGTGATCATGCCACTGCACTCCAGTCCCAATGACAGAGTGAGACCCTGCCTAAAAAAAAAAAGAAAAAAAAGATTAGAAAACAGCCAAATATTAAAATTATAGATGTGTATACATACATACAATTCTTTATAAATATAGATATATCTATATTTATAAATATATATATTCTTGAGAATTAATTACATAAGGATAAAACCCAATGGAAAAATAGGCAAAAGTAATAAAAAATTTTCAAGGAAAATAAATCTCAAATGGCTAATAAA
>NW_016871099.1:0-1473 GCF_001698545.2 Rhinopithecus bieti
CAGATGATGTATGTTCATATTCTTTTTTTTACAATTCCTTAAAAATGTAAAAATCATTCTTAACTCATGAGCTGTATGAAACCAGGCCTTAGGCTAGGTGTGGTGGCTAACACCTGTAATCCCAGCACTTTGGAAGGCTGAGGCGGGCAGATCACCTGAGGTCAGGAGTTCCAGACCAGCCTGGCCAACATGATGAAACCCTGTCTCTACTAAAAATACAAAATTAGCTGGGCATAGTGGCGGGTGCCTGTAGTCCCAGCTACTCGGGAGGCTGAGGCAGGAGAATTGTTTGAACCCAGGAGGCGGAGATTGCAGTGAGCTGAGATCGCGTCATTGCACTCCAGGCTGAGTGAGAGAGCGAAACTCCATCTCCAAAAAAAAAAAAAAAGGAAAGAAAACAGGCCTTGAGCCAGATTTGGCTCACAGGTGCTAGTTGGCCAACTTCTATAAGATTAGAGGACTCAGAGAAAGTAAGCTTTGAGGGCCAGGATGGGCACCCAGCTCTGTCTGATTCCACAGCTAGCCACCCCATGAATGCACCTTCGTATCACCAAAGATCAGCCTACTCCAGTGGCTCCTAAAGGCTGCCTGGAATCCCCCTCCTTCATCTATACCATTCATGATTTAACCACTCCTCCCACCCCCCATCCCCAGTGCTGTCCATGCGGCTGCCTTAAACAGCACCCTGGTGAGCCTCATCCTGGAGTCATCTTTGGGCCCTCCCACCCCTTCCTGGCTTCCCTCTCTTACTCCCCTGCCCCCCACTCCCAGAGGCCTCTGTGTCCAAGAAGAAACGTATGTGTGTGAAGCTGTTGCCCCTGGGAGCTGCAGACACAGCTGTGTTTGATGTCCGGCTGAGTGGAAAGACCAAGACAGTGCCTGGATACCTTCGAATAGGGTAGGGCCACCCCCCAGTGTCTAGCTACCTTCCCTGCCCTCCCAACTCATGATCTCGCGAATCTGACCCTCAGGGACAACCTTGAGGTCTCCTGTTCCTTCTGCCACCTTCTGAGCCTCAGAGTCTGCATGTTAAAACCGAGACATGTATAACATCTTGTAGGACTGTCATTAGGAGTCAGTGACTTGGTGTCTAAAGTAGACAGAACAGGACTGAGCGCGGTGACTCACACCTGTAATCCCAGCACTTTGGGAGGCAGAGATGGGCGGATCACAAGATCAAGAGATCGAGACCATCCTGGCTAACATGTTGAAACTCCATCTCTACTGAAAATACAAAAAATTAGCCGGGCTTGGTGGCACACGCCTGTAGTCCAGCTACTTGGGAGGCTGAGGCAGGAGAATTGCTTGAACCTGTGAGGTGGAGGTTGCAGTGAGCTGAGATCGTGCCACTGCACTCCAGTCTGGGCAACAAAGTGAGACTCTGTCTCAAAAATAAAATAAAATAAAATAAAATAAAATAAAATAAAATAAAATAAAAAAAACAAAATAAAATAAAATAAAATAAAATAAAAT
>NW_016871100.1:0-322 GCF_001698545.2 Rhinopithecus bieti
AGTTTGCTAACACTGTTTTGTGGAATCTGCAAGAAGAAATTTGGGAACGAATTACGCCTATGGTAACAAAGGAAATATCCTCAGATAGCAACTAGAAAGAAGCTTTCTGAGAAACTGCTTTGTGATGTGTGAATGCATCTCAAAGAGTTACACCATTATTTTCATGGAGCAATTTGTTAAGACTGTTTTCCGGAAATGGCAGAAGGATACTGGGAGAGCGTTGAAGCCTATGGTAACAAAGGAAATATCCTCTGATAAAACTAGAAGGATTCCTCTGAGAAACTTCTTTGTGATGTGTGATTTCATCTCACAGAGTTACACA
>NW_016871101.1:0-2525 GCF_001698545.2 Rhinopithecus bieti
AAAGAAAGAAAAAGAAAGAAAGAAAGAAAGAAAGAAAGAAAGAAAGAAAGAAAGAAAGAAAGAAAGAAAGAAAGAAAGAAAGAAAGAAAGAAAGAAAAGGAAAGAGAGAGAGTTGAGGTAGGGGTTTTACATTTGTCCTTCAACTGTGGACTGACCATAGTGACTTCCCTGCTGTCCACATAAGGGTGATTGGTTGTTGTGCCCAGTGTTGGCTGCTGGTACCAACAATTTCCCTGTATGCTGAGAGGACACACAGGCTGCTACTAAGAGAGACCAGAGGTGTAAAGACTCTTATAACCCACCCAATAGCTAGCATCTCCTTTTTTTCCTTAGAAACACAACATTAAGGCCAGGAGCGGTGGCTCACGCCTGTAATTCCAGAACTTTGGGAAGCCGAGGTGGGTGGATCACCTGAGATCAGGAGTTCGAGATCAGCCTGACCAACATGGTGAAACCCCATCTCTACTAAAAACACAAAATTATCAGGGTGTGGTGGTGAATGCCTGGTAATCCCAGCTACTTGGGAGGCTGAGGCAGGAGAATTGCTGGAAGCCAGGAGGTGGAGGTTGCAGTGAGCCGAGATCGTGCCACTGCACTCCAGCCTAGGCGACAAGAGCAAAACTCCATCTCAAAAAAAAAAAAAAGGAACATCAATTTTATTTAGCTGGGCAATGGCCCCCAACTAAAACACTAGATTTCCCTGTCTCCTTTGCATGTAGGCATGTGACTAAGTTCTAAATAATGAGACATTAGCAGAAGTGTTCTGAGAGACTTCTGGGATTCAAGGGACCTAACTCAACAGGAAGTGAATTCTTTTGTTCCCCTCCTCCTTCCTGATGGCTGAACTGAAACATGATGGCTAACGTGCAACACGATGGCTGACACTCAGAGAGCTAGCTTGGAGAGCAGAGTCTACTCTGTAGATGAGCAGTGCTTCCAAAGCTTTAAAGTGCATGCGAATTGCCTAGGGATCTTGTTAACACTGCAGACTGATTCAGTAGGTGTTGGATGTGTTTCCTACATTCCCTAGTTCTGTTCATAAAGGGAGCGTAGGTGCAGTGACCACCCTGATGTATAGGAGCACACCTGACACCCAGATCTTGGCTTCCAAATGCCATATTGCACTAAAAGAAACCAGGGCTTCTTGCAAAATGGGTAACCGCAGGGCAGGGGCAGGGAGGGTATTAGACAAGACTGGCACATCTTGTGCCATAAAGCCAGGAAGTAAGCTGGGCACGGTGGCTCACACCTGTAATCCCAACACTTTGGAAGGCTGAGGCAGGCTGATCACAAGGTCAGGAGTTCGAGACCAGCATGGCCAACAAGGTGAGGCCGAGGCAGAGAATCGCTTGAACCTGGGAGGCAGAAGTTGCAGTGAGCTGAGATCACACCACTGCACTCCAGCCTGGGTGACAGGGTGAGATTCCATTTTGAAAATAAATAAATAAATAAATACAATAAAATGAATAATAGGGACATGTCAAAAGGTCAAAGAAGCCAACTTGAAGGATCTGCCACGAGTCACATCAGGGACAATCTAAGCACTAAAATTAATAATGATAGTCATCGTTTCCTGCTGGGGAACCAAAGAAAACAGAAAAAAAATTTAAATAATGATAGTAATAGATTATAACTCATTGACTAAAATAGGAAACCATAAACTCATACAGATACAAATAAATCAGTGAACAGGTGGAATGTTTGATGGGCAAGGAAACATTTACTTAGTTTCAAAATACCTCCCTACAACATAGTAATTATAAAGAGAAAATAGCAACTTTACAGTGGCAGATAACAACTTAATCAAATGCTCAAAACGAACGTCATTGGTAATGAGATAAAATAGAATCATAGGCCACCAGACAGGATGTAATGAGGAGAGTGCAATGTCAATTCTGTGATATTTCCACCAAAATGTATCATTTCAGTTTAATAATAAAGAGGTATCTGACAAATCCAGATTGAAAGATATTCTAGAGAATAACTGGTCTATAATGTTCAAAAGTGTCAAGGTCATGAAAATCAAGGATAGACTGAAGAACTGCTCCAAAGTAAATGAGCAATTCTTATGTTTTAGGCACGACAATAAAATGTAGCTCCTGATTTTGAACTAGATCCTTTTGCTACGGAGGACATTATTGAAGTAATCAAGGAACTTGAGTGGGGCATGAGAATTCGATGGTGCTGATCGTTTCCAAGGCGGTCTCATGGTTATGGAGAACGTCCTTGTTTCTAGGAAATAAATATGTGTTTGGGGTATGATGCATTAGGTTAGCAACTCTCAAATGGTTTAGAAAATAAATTTTGTTCTGTGTTTCCACCTTTTCCACAGCCTTTGTCATTGTTTCAAATTAAAAAAATTAAATTCCATTATTTAAAAAAGCTTGGCACAAAAGCAAGACATTTTGATTCTGCTACTCTGTTGTAGGGGATGTGGAGATCATTGTTTTGACTTGTTTAAAATGTAAAATCTTTCTTTAGGTGCAATGGACTTAAGTTTCACTTCAGACCTAACTCGCCATCTC
>NW_016871102.1:0-237 GCF_001698545.2 Rhinopithecus bieti
CTGTCTCAAAGAAAATACGAAAGAAAGAAAGAGAGAAAGAGAGAAAGAAAGAAGGAAGAAAGAGAGAAAGGAAGGAAAGAAAGAAAGAAAGAAAGAAAGAAAGAAAGAAAGAAAGAAAGAAAGAAAGAAAGAAGGAAAGAAGGAAAGAAGGAAAGAAGGAAAGAAAGAAAGAAGGAAAGAAGGAAAGAAAGAAAGAAAGAAAGAAAGAAAGAAAGAAAGAAAGAAAGAAAGAAGGAA
>NW_016871103.1:0-243 GCF_001698545.2 Rhinopithecus bieti
CTTTCTTTCTTTCTTTCTTTCTTTCTTTCTTTTCTTTTCTTTCCTTCTTTTCCCTCTTTTCCCCTCTTTCCTTCTTTCTTTCTTTCTTTTCTTTCTTTCCCCTTTTCTTTTCTTTCTTTCTTTCTTTCTTTCTTTCTTTCTTTCTTTCTTTCTTTCTTTCTTTCTTTCTTTCTTTTTCTTTCTTTCTTTCTTTCCCCTCTTTTCTTCCCTCCCTCCCTCTCTCTCTCTCTCTCTCTCTCTCTC
>NW_016871104.1:0-325 GCF_001698545.2 Rhinopithecus bieti
CGGATTTGGGTAGGTAGTGGAAAATTACAGTTAAAGAAGATTTTCTCTTGCAGACAGGGGTGGGAGTCACAAGGTGCTGCATGGGGAGCTCCTGAGATTCATTGTCCAGGAGAAGGAATGTCACAAGGTCAATTGATCAGTTAGGATGCGGCAGGAACAAATCACAATGGTGGAATATCATCACTTAAGGCAGGAACTGACTATTTCACTTTTTTTGTGGTTCTTTGGTGGTTTCAGGGCATCTGGATGTATATGTGCAGGTCACAGGGGTTATGATGGCTTAGCTTGGGCTCAGAGGCCTGACAACTTCAGAGTCTAGGGGCTG
>NW_016871105.1:0-922 GCF_001698545.2 Rhinopithecus bieti
TTTTTGGAGTGCAGTGGCGCAATCTTGGCTCACTGCAACCTCCATCTCCCGGGTTCAAGCGATTCTCCTGTCTCAGTCTCTCGAGTTGGGATCACAAGCGGGTGCCACCATGCCTGGCCAATTTTTTGTATTTTTGGTAGAGATAGGCTTTCATCATTTTGGCCAGCCTAGTCTTGAACTCCTGACCTCAGGTGATCTGCCCACCTTGGCCTCCCAAAGTACTGAAATTACAGGTGTGAGCCACCGCACCCGTCCTAAAACTTACCAAAGCATTTTAATTCCATTAGGTCTTCAATGATTATCAGTAAGTTCAACTTACATACCTTTGCTAATCTCCTGCAACAGACATGCATTGCCTTTTCTCATAATTATCTAAGCATATTTCACAGTATTCAAAGACATGGAGGATTTTAGAAGAGCAATAAAGGAGTTAGAGAGTCCTTATGTTTTACCCTGAGAGGCAGGAGAATCCAACAGGAAATCTGCCGCTTTCAATTTAGTTGACTTGAATTTTAATCTTAGGATTTGTTTCAACCTGATTTAAAGGAAAGTTCTTTTTTTTGAGACTGAGTCACTCTGTCACCCAGGCTGGAGTGCAGTGGCACCATCTCAGATTACTACAACCTCAGCCCCCCGAATAGCTGGGATTAAAGGTGTGCACCACCACGCCTGGCTAATTTTTTTTTGTATTTTTTTAGTAGAGATAGGGTTTCACCATGTTGGCCAGGCTGGTCTTGAACTCCTGACCTCAGGTTATCCACCTGCCTCAGCCTCCCAAAGTGCTGGGATTACAGGTGTGAGCCACCACACCCAGCCAGCAATTTCTTTACGTAGATTCTGGATAATATAGATGTCAAGATTAGCCACAACACTATTCACAATAGCAAAGACTTGGAATCAACCCAAATGTCCATCTGTGACA
>NW_016871106.1:0-320 GCF_001698545.2 Rhinopithecus bieti
ATGGGTGGATGGTGAATAGTGGATGGGTGGAAGGATGGGTAGGTGGGTGGGTGGGTGAGTGGATGAATAGGTGGGTGAGTGGGTGGTGAATGAATGGGTGAATGAATGGGTGGATGGATGGATGGGTGGATGGTGAATAGTGGATGGAAGGAGGGTGGGTGGGTGGAAGGATGGGTGGGTGGTTGGATGGATGAATAGATGGGTGGGTGGATGGCAAATGAATGGGTGATGAATGGGTGGATGGATGGATGGATGGATGGGTGGATGGTGAATAGTGGATGGAAGGAGGATGGGTAGGTGGGTGGGTGGGTGAGTGGATG
>NW_016871107.1:0-325 GCF_001698545.2 Rhinopithecus bieti
GGGGAGGTGGGGGTTGCAGTGAGCTGAGATAGCGCCATTGCACTCCAACCCGGGCAACAAGAGCAAAACTCCATCAAAAAAAAAAAAAAAAAAAAGCCAGGTGTGGTGGCTCATGCCTGTAATCCTAACACTTTGGGAGGCCAAGGCAGGTAGATTGCCTGAGCTCAGGAGTTCAAGATCAGCCTGGGCAACATGGTGAAACCCTGTCTCTACTAAAATACAAAAAATTACCTGGGCATGGTAGCACGTGCCTGTAGTCCCAGCTACTCAGGAGGCTGAGGCAGGAGAATCACTTGAACCCAGGAGGCGGAGGTTGCAATAAGCC
>NW_016871108.1:0-740 GCF_001698545.2 Rhinopithecus bieti
TTTGAGCAGTTTGCTAACTCTGTTTTCTGGGAATCTGCAATGGCATATTTCAGAGCACATGAAAGCTTATGGTTACAAAGGAAATATCCTCAGGCAAAAGTAGAAAGATGCTTTCTGAGAAAATGCTTTCTGACTTCTGCATTCATCTCTCAGAGTTACACCTTTTTTTTCATGGAGCAGTTTGTTAGCACTGTTTTTGAGGACTCTGAGAAAGGATATTTGGGAGAGCATGGAAGCCTATGGTGATGAAGGAAATATCCTCAGATAAAAACTAAAATAAGTCTTCTGAGAACCTACTTTGTGAAGTGTGAATTCATCTCATGGAGTTACACTGTTCTTTTCATTGAGAAGTTTGCTTAAACTGTTTTCTTGGAATCTGCAATGGGATATTTTGGGACACATTGAAGCTTATGGAGACACAGGAAATATCCTCAGAAAAAAACTAGAAAGAATCTTTCTGAGAAACTTGTTTGTGATGTGTGAATTCATCTCAGAGAGTTATAATGCTGTTTTCATTGAGCAGTTTACTACCACTGTTTTCTTAGAATCTGCAATCTGATATTTGAGAGCGTATTGAAGCTTATGGTGACAAACGAAATATCATCATACGAAAACAATAAAGAAGCTTTCTGAGACACTGCTTTGTGATTTGTGAATTCACCTCACAGAGTTACACCTTTCTTTTCATGGAGCAGTTTAGTAGCACTCTTTTGAGGAATCTGAGAGGGGATATTTTGGAT
>NW_016871109.1:0-329 GCF_001698545.2 Rhinopithecus bieti
GGATGGGTGGATGGAGGGAAGGATGGATGGAGGGAGGGATGGATGGATGAAGGATGGATGGATGGAGGGAAGGATGGAGGGAAGGATGGAGGGAAGGATGGATGGATGGAGGGAGGGATGGATGGAGGGAAGGATGGATGAAGGGAAGGATGGATGGAGGGAAGAATGGATGGATGGAGGGAAGGATGGATGGAGAGAAGGATGGAGGGAAGGATGGAGGGAAGGATGGATGGATGGAGGGAAGGATGGGTGGATGGAGGGAAGGATGGATGGAGGGAGGGATGGATGGATGAAGGATGGATGGATGGAGGGAAGGATGGAGGGAAGGA
>NW_016871110.1:0-1131 GCF_001698545.2 Rhinopithecus bieti
TTTCCTGTTCGACAGCATAATATTTTCCATGAAAAAATATCTATAATTATACTCTTTCAGTATAGATATTCTTGATTAAAATTTATAAAATAAATATTTTTATTGCCTTCCTTAATTGATTATAATTATGCTAAGCTAACAAAAATATTAACTGTCAGTTTCTTAAATAGCTTGCATAAGTAATCAGCAAAGTCCATACACTACATTTTACCTCCTAAAGAGCACATGAATTCAAGTTGACACTTGCTAAAAGAGCTGACATGTCATTAAAATAAGTTTACTTTTTAGTGAATAAACTTTCTAAGAATGACAATTACCAGATTATTTACACCAATTATTATGTAATGGTTTCTTTTAGATCCTCCACAAAAAAGAAGCAATTAAAAATTGCTTTAGAACTCAGCAGTTGGCCGGGCACAGTGGCTCACACCTTTAATCTCAGCACTTTGGGAGGCCAAGTCAGGCGGATCATGAGGTCAGGAGATTGAGACCATCCTGGCTAACACGGTGAAATCCTGTCTCTACTAAAAATACAAAAAATTAGCCCGGCGTGGTGGTGGGCACCAGTAGTCCCAGCTACCTGGGAGGCTGAGGCAGGAGAATGGCGTGAACCCAGGAGGCGGAGCTTGCAGTGAGCTGAGATGACACCACTGCACTCCAGTCTGGGCAACAGAGTGAAACTCTGCCACAAAAAAAAAAAAAAAAAAAAAAAAAAAAAAAAGAAAACACAAAACTCAGCAGATTACATTTACAAAATAATCACCAACTAGTTTAATATTGCAAAGTTATAAGAATGCAAGAAATCATGCCAATTGAAAACTACATAATTAGGTTTCAAATATTTGAAATACTGTCCTCCTAAATTAATGGCACTTTAACTTATTTATTTGTTTCTTTGCTTATATTGAATTTCTGAACATAATCACTCACAAAAGTATGGGATCAGGAAAATATTACCTGGTAAACCAGTTACCATGTTTTGAATAGTTAAGAGAATTGTCCTCTTCCCTCATACAGCCCAAGAACTCCCGGTTAATGCCTTCAGTTCTTTCCAAGGTCTTTTCATTCTTTGTCTCAGGGACATGGATGCAGCTGGAAACCATCATTCTCAGCAAACTATCACAAGAAGAG
>NW_016871111.1:0-920 GCF_001698545.2 Rhinopithecus bieti
GATGCTTTCAAGTAGCTTTCAGTTTCTTGAAGATAAACTTGGACTCTTTCTGGTCTTGGGGAAGACTAAACTTTTTTTTTTTTTTTCTTTTTTGGTGAGACAGGGTCTTGTTCTGTTGCCCAGGATGGAATGCAGTGGTGTCATCATGACTCACTGCAGCCTTGACTTCCCAGGCCTAGGCAGTCTTCCACCTCAGCCTCCTGAGTAGCTGAGACCACAGGCATGTGCCACCATGTCCAGTTTTTGTTTTGTTTTTTTTATATCCAAGGTCTCATTCTCTCACCCAGGCTTCAATCCTGCCTATAGAATGGGAAAAAATATTTGCAAATCATTTATCTGATAAATGGTTAATATCCAGAATAAACAAAGAACTTCTGCAATTCAACAACAACAAAAGGCAAGCAACTTGATTTTATTTTTTATTTTGACCTCTGAACTTTTATTGGCCTCCTGCTCCCAAAAGGTACCTTGCTTCTGCTGGCTTAATGTCTCAGAACTTTCATGTCATTGATCTCAGACACCACTTTGCTGTCTACTATCTTTTGGATGGTTTGCATGAAGTTGCTGTTGTCCAGGGCATCACCAAGATCGAAGTCCTCCCCGTCATCCAACAGGCCATGGTAGGTGGCGATCTCATACTCCTGGGCCTGATGCTGCCCCTCTGCCTGGGATGCAGCAGGACCACCTCCAGGTGTAGCAGGACCCTGTAGAGCTGCATAGTGTAGCGGGCCTCCAACTCCCTCAGGCTGTTCTTCAAGCTGACCTTCAGATTTCTCATCGAGTCCGGGTCGATCTCCAAGGACTGGACTGTACATCTCAGCCCCGTGAACATCATCTCAGCAGCTCTGATCTTGGAGGACTGTGCAGTGACCACTGTGGTGCTCTTCTCAATCTGCTGGGACCAGTACTTGTCTAGTTCC
>NW_016871112.1:0-1132 GCF_001698545.2 Rhinopithecus bieti
AGCTGGAACCCATCATTCTCAGCAATCTATCGCAAGGAGAGAAAACCAAACACCACATGTTCTCACTCATAGGAGGGAATTGAAAAATGAGAACACTTGGACACAGGAAGGGGAATATCACATACCAGGGTCTGTCATGGGTGGGGGGAGGGGGGAGGGATAGCATTCGGAGATATACCTAATGTAAATGATGAGTTAATGGGTGTAGCACACTAACATGGCACATGTATACATATGTGGCAAACCTGCACATTGTGCACATGTACCCTAGAACTTAAAGTATAATAAAAAAGAAAAGACCAAAGGTAGATAAAACCACAAAGATGGGGAGAAACCAGAGCAGAAAAGCTGAAAATTCTAAAAACCAGAGTGGCTGTTCTCCTCCAAAGGAAGGCAGCTCCTTGCCAGCAATTGAACAAAGCTGGACGGGAATGAGTTTGACGAGCTGACAGAAGTAGGCTTCAGAAGGTGAGGAATAACAAACTTCTCCGAGCTAAAGGAGCATGATCTAACCCATCATAAGGAAGCTAAATACCTTGAAAAAAGGTTAGATGAATGGATAACTAGAATAAATAGTGTAGAAAAGAACTTAAATGACCTGATGGAGCTGAAAACCCTGGCATGAGAACTTCGTGATGCACGCACAAGCTTCAATAGCCAATTCAATCAAGTGGGAGAAACGATATAAGTGATTGAAGATCAAATTAATGAAATAAAGTGAGAAAACAAGTTAAGAGAAAAAAGAGTAAAAAGAAATGTACAAAACCTCCAAGAAATATGGGACTATGTGAAAAAAACCTAATCTACATTTGATTCGTGTACCTGAAAGTGACAGGGAGAATGGAACCAAGTTGGAATACACTTTTAAGGATATTATCCAGGAGAACTTCCCCAACCTAGCAAGGCAGGCCAACATTCAAATTCAGGAAATGCAAAGGACACCACAAAGATACTCCTCAAGAAGAGCAACCCCAAGACACATAATTGTCAGATTCACCAAGGTTGAAATGAAGAAAAAAATGTTAAGGGCAGACAGAGAGAAAGGTCGGGTTAACCACAAAGGGAAGCCCATCAGACTAACAGCGGATCTCGGCAGAAACCCTACAAGCCAGAAGAGAGTGGGGACCAATAT
>NW_016871113.1:0-1132 GCF_001698545.2 Rhinopithecus bieti
ACTCCAGCCCAGGCGACAGAGGGAGACTTCGTCTCAAAAAAAAAAAAAAAAAGATAATATGATACAGGATGATGGAACTACTTTAGAAGGAAAAGGTCTTCCGGAGGAAATGATTTGTATCAGACCTGAGTTACAAGGAGCTAAATAAATACATGGAGATCCCAGGCAAGAGCACTTGAGGTAGAAAGAACCACTACAAAGGCCTTAACTAACTCCAATAGCTAAGGCCTTAAGTGAGCTTAGTGTATTTGGAATGTAAAAAGATCAATGTGGAGTGGAGTGAACTGGGAAGAAAATGATATTTTATGAACTCAGAGAGTATACAGGGCCCATGGCATAGGTAGCCCTGTGTAAGCCACAGCCAGTAAAGAGGCGAGGGCTGTGGTAGGAGAGAAAGAGGAAAGGATGTGGATGCAGAGTATGTTTTGGAGGTAAAGAAAAAATAAATGTGTGAGTGAGAGTAAGGAATCAAGGAAAGTACCTATTTTTTTGTTGTTTGTTTTGAGATGGAGTCTTGCTCTGTCACCAGGCTGGAGTGCAGCAGCATGATCTCGGCTTCACTGCAATCTCCGACTCCCTGGTTCAAGTGATTCTCCCGCCTCAGCCTCCCGAGTAGCTGGGACTACAGGCACTTGCCACCATGTCCAGATAATTTTTGTATTTTTAGTAGAGGGAGGGTTTCACCATGTTGGCCAGGATGGTCTCGATCTCCTGACTTCAAGATCTGCCCACCTTGGCCTCCCAAAGTGCTGGGATTACAGGTGTGAGCCAAAGTGCCCAGTTGATAGTGCCTATTTTTTTGAGCTCCTGAATATCTGAAGAATAATTCAATTAATAAACATCTATTGGCTGGGCGTGGTGACTCACACCTGTAATCCCAGCACTTTGGGAGGCCGAGGCAGGTGGATCACCTGAGGTCAGAGTTTGAGACCAGCCTGGCTAACATGATGAAACCCCATCTCTACTAAAAATACAAAAATCAGCCAGGTGTGGTGGCGGGCACCTGTAATACCAGCTACTCAGTAGGCTGAGGTGGGAGAATCGCTTAAACCCAGGAAGTGGAGATTGCAGTGAGCTGAGATCACGCCCCTGCACTCCAGCCTGGGTGACACAATGAGACTCTGTCTCAAAA
>NW_016871114.1:0-247 GCF_001698545.2 Rhinopithecus bieti
AGCTGCTTAAAGCCACTGGAGCCTCGGTTTTGCAGGCTCAATTAAGGGACCTAATGCAAATTGTATCACTTAACCCATGGTTCCCAAAAGAAGGTAAGCTAGACTTAGAGCTTTGGGAACAAGTAGGAAGAAAATTTTTTTTTTTTTTTTTTTTTTTGAGACAGATACGAGAAACAGAAAAGGTGGAGATGTGGGAGTTTAGTCAGGGTGATGGAAAATATTTTAGAGGAAAAATTTTAAGATAGTT
>NW_016871115.1:0-923 GCF_001698545.2 Rhinopithecus bieti
TGAATGGGAGTTCACTCATGATTTGCTTCTCTGTCTATTATTGGTGTGTAGGAACGCTTTTGATTTTTGCATATTGATTTTGTTTCCTGAAACTTTGTTGAAGTTGCTTATTAGCTTAAGGAGATTTTGGGCTGGGACAATGGGGTTTTCTAAATATACAATCATGTCATCTGTAGACAGAGACAATTTGACTTCCTCTCTTCCAATTTGAATATACTTTATTTCTTTCTCTTGCCTGATTGCCCTGGCCAGACCTTCCAATACTATGTTGAATAGGAGTGGTGACAGAGGGCATCCTTGTCTTGTGCCAGTTTTCAAAGGGAATGCTTCCAGCTTTTGCCTTTTCAGTATGATATTGCCTGGGGGTTTGCCATAAATGGTTCTTATTATCTTGGGATACATTCCATCAAGAGCTAGTTTATTGAGAGCTTTTAGCATGAAGGAGTGTTGAATTTTATCAAAGGCCTTTTCTGTACCTATTGAGACAATCATGTGGTTTTTGTCATTGGTTCTGTTTATGTGATGGATTATGTTTATTGATTTGTGTATGTTGATCCAGCCTTGCATCCCAGGGATGAAGCCGACTTGATCATGGTGGATAAGCTTTTTGATGTGCTGCTGAATTTGGTTTGCCAGTATTTTATTCAGGATTTTTGCATCAATGTTCATCAGGGATATTGGCCTGATATTTTCTTTTTTTGTTTTGTCTTTGCCAGGTTTTGATATCAGGATGATGCTGGCATAATAAAATGAGTTAGGGAGGAGTCCCTCTTTTCCTGTCATTTGGAATAGTTTCAGAAGAATTGGTACCAGCTCCTCTTTGTACCTCTGGTAGAAATCGGCTGTGAATCTGTCTGGTCTTGGGCTTTTTGATTGGTAGGCTATTAATTACTGCCTCAATTTCAGAACTTGTTATTGGTCTC
>NW_016871116.1:0-1819 GCF_001698545.2 Rhinopithecus bieti
GGACAGAAAATCAACAAAGAAGCATTCAATTTAAAAAGCACTTTAGACCAAATGCATCTGACAGATATTTACACAACATTTCATCCAACATCTGTGAAATACACATTCTTTTGTCTCATTTTGCCCCATGCCATGAAGACCCGGCTGTTAATTTATATTGTCAGGGTGAGGGAGACCACCTAGGGAGACCTGGCCTATCTGCTGCTGTTATCAGTTTAGAAACAAAAGGAAAGTCATGACTTTTGTTCTTTTTTATTATTTCTTTTTTCCATGACTCAGCTTCCCAGCTCAACTTTTCTTTTTGGCATAATGAGTTTGGAGTCCTGAGATTTTATTTCCCTTTCACAATGGTCAAGGTCACACCCTCTGTATTCAGGAAGGCTGGTCCACACCCAGAACCTGCCATCCCTGAGGCTTTTCAAATGCATACTGCAGTCTCTGACACCCTTTCACCATTGTAGACACTGAGGCCTTGGGGAGGCTGCAGCCCGTGCTCATGGGGACAATGCCAGGCTGGAACCCGCATTTCTGACCCCAAAACTCCTGTTCCTTTCACTCACCCCACACCACCTCCTTGAGTCCAGAACATTGTCCTTGCCTGAGTCCTACCCTCAGGGACAGGGGCTCAACCCAGCCACCAACACATCACACCCTGAGAAGGTCCCTTGAGCCCAGACAGATTTGGAGAGCACAGAAGCCCTGGAAGCTCTGTGGAGGGGCTGCACATTTCTCTATTCAACACATACTCACCAGGTGGTCACCAGCAGAGATGCCACATGGCATGGAGCTCGCCTGGGCCAACAGGACAGATGTGGGGCTGGGAGGCGTTCCCAGGGCACTGGTTGAAGCAGAGTTGTGGGGGAAAGTTGCGACAACCTCAGATCTGCTGTCAACACCTGGTCTCCCGCCCTCCGGGGCCACAGAACACTAAGCTTCCTGGATACTGAGGCTGGGTGGGGCCATGTAGGAGAAGAAATCTCAACGAGTTAAAAGGTTATTTTAAAAAAATATTGTGATCATGACTCACATAAACATGATGACACATTTCAGAGATGCTCTCTATCTCATTAATTAAGATGCTGCAACCAGTTCAAAGAGGAATTCAAATTACTACACTTATATAATTGATTAAAGAATGGGAAAAGGTGTTCATAAATAGATGCAAAATTGCCCCTTTCCCTGGAAGGTGAGGAGGAATCCATTGTCCTTCCAAAGATGAGAATTTGAACTTCTACCAATTCAAAGAGTTTTTGCATCGCTATCAATTATCTACAGCTTTGAGCAGTGGTCCCCAACTTTTTGGCACTAGGAACTAGTTCCATGGAAGACGATTTTTCCACAGACCAGGATCGGGGGATGGCTTCGAGACAAAGCTCTTCCACCTCACATCATTAGGCATTAGGGTCTCATAAGGAGTGTGCAACGTAGACCGCATGAATCTGCAGTTTGCAATAGTGTTCGCTGCTATGAGAATCTAATGCTGCCACTGATCTGACAGGAGGTGGAGCTCAGGCAGTAATGCTCACTCACCCCTCTCCTCCTGCTATGTGGCCCAGTTCCTAACAGGCCATGAACAGGTTCCAGTGCATGACCCAGTTGTTGGGGACTCCTGGCGTATAGAGTTGTAAAATAGTTCAAAGAAAATGAAAGATGCAGAGCTCCATAGAATGAAATAACCTGGAAGAGTGTACAAGACGATGCCTTGCTTTCCATTGAAGGCACCTAGTAATCTTTTGGTCCATTTCAGTTTTTCTCAATGTTTCCTATAAACATGCATAACTAACTGACAGAAACAGATCCATAATATAGAGAAGATCCT
>NW_016871117.1:0-250 GCF_001698545.2 Rhinopithecus bieti
GAAGATATTTCCTTTTTCACCATAGCCCTCAATGAGATCCCACATATCACCTGGCCGATTCCACGGCAACAGTGTTAGCAAACTGTTCCAAGAAGAGAAGGATGGAACGCTGATTCATGAAGTCACCCATCAGAAAGCAATCTCTCTGAAAGCTTCTCTTTAGTTATTATGTGAGGATATTTCCTTTTTCACCTTGGCACCTACGGGCTCCCAAATAACACTTTGCAGAATAGATGACAACAGTGTTAGG
>NW_016871118.1:0-250 GCF_001698545.2 Rhinopithecus bieti
TGCAGTAAACAACCTGCAGCCTGCTAAGTGTTATCATTGGAAAGTGTTGCCACAGGGCATGTTAAACAGTCCCACCACTTGCCAAAGGTATATGGGGCAAGCAATTGAGCCTACTCGTAAAAATTTTTCACAGTGTTACATTATTCACTATATGGATGATATACTTTGTGCTGCCCCCACTCGAGAAATATCACTCCAATGTTATGATCACTTGCAAAATTCGATTTCTCGTGCTGGTTTAATTATAGGT
>NW_016871119.1:0-250 GCF_001698545.2 Rhinopithecus bieti
ATAAACACACACACACACATATATATATACACACACATACACACACACATACAAACACACACACACATATATATACACACACACACATACACACACACACACATACAAACACACACACACACATATATATATACACACACACATATACACACACACACATACATATACACACACACACACATATATATACACACACACACATACACACACACATACAAACACACACACACATACACATATATATATACAC
>NW_016871120.1:0-923 GCF_001698545.2 Rhinopithecus bieti
AGCATTTAGTTCTTATGAGGGTTCCTGGTCCCAGAAGAGAAGAACCACAACCTGCATCTAAGCTACAGTGTTTCTGTTTTACACCAGCCCCTCACCCAGGGAGCCCTCTGGCCTTCTGTCCCCACCCACCCTGCTGTCACCTTATAGCTTACTCCCCCCACCCTCTCTGTTCCCACTCCACCCCATGACCTCCACTCACCGCCCCCTGCACTGTTACCTTCTCTCCGAATATCTGTCCTTGCTCCCACACACCTTCCCTCTGCAGCACGCCTTTGCAGTGCCTTTGGCCTCTACTGTTGCACCCTGTACTCTTCCCTTCGCCCTCTGTGACTTCCGTCAAGCCCTGCCTCCGTGTCCTACCTTCCCTGGGACAGTGCCTTGCCTACCTTGTTCCTGGCTCTCTTCACTGGTGACCTGTGGATATGACAAAAAAGTTATGACAAAAAAGTTGAGGATGTGGGAGTAGAGGAGAGAAGAGTGGAGGGCGGAAAGCAGAAGAAGAAACTGAAAGAAGCTCTAGAGGAAACCACAGGGCCTGTGGGGAAGGAGGGTCATTGCCGTGGTAAACCCTGATTGTGGGGGAAGGGTATGGGTTCTGGCTATCGCATAGCCTGAGGCCAGCCAAGCCCACCCAGAGAAAGAGCCCCTCCTCTCCAATTGTCCCCTCCTAGCAGCTACACCTCTGCAATCCATCTGACATTTATTGAGCACCTACTGTAAGATGGGCACTTGGCGGCCGGGCGCGGTGGCTCAAGCCTGTAATCCCAGCACTTTGGGAGGCCGAGACGGGCGGATCATGAGGTCAGGAGATCGAGACCATCCTGGCTAATACGGTGAAACCCCGTCTCTACTAAAAAATACAAAAAACTAGCGGGGCGACGAGGCGGGCGCCTGTAGTCCCAGCTACTCGGGAGGCTGAGACA
>NW_016871121.1:0-917 GCF_001698545.2 Rhinopithecus bieti
AATTAGCCAGGCCTGGTGGCATGCACCCATAATACCAGCTGCTCGGGGGGCTGAGGCGGGAGAACTGCTTGAACCTGGGAGGCAGAGGTTGCAGTGAGCTAAGATCATGCCACTGCACTCCAGCCTGAGTGACAGAGTGAGACTTCAACTTAAAAAAAAAAAAAAAAAAAAAAAAAAAAAGGAAAGTCGTTCTTGAAAAGACAAGGGGACTCGAGAGAATATGGAGAAGCTATAAAGAATTTATGATAAGTGGATGATAGATAAACAAAACTAAACTAAAGGTAATTAGAGGTTCCAGGAAAAAAACATATATGACAAGAAAAGAGGCCGAGGCGGGCAGATCACGAGGTCAGGAGTTCGAGACCAGCTTGACCAACGTGGTGAAACCCCGTTTCCACTAAAATTACACAAAAAATTAGCTGGGCGTGGTGGCGTGTGCCTGTAACCCCAGCTACTTGGGAAGCTGAGACAGGAGAATTGCTTGAACCCAGGAGGCAGAGGTTGCAGTGAGCCGAGATTGTGACACTGCACTCCAGCCTAGGCAATAGAGCAAGACTTGTCTCAGAAAAAATAAAGAAAAGAAAAGAAAAGAAAAATAAGCATAGTATATTACTTGACGGCTCCACAATAAGTGTTGTCAACATAGTTGTAATAGTGTAAATACTTGTTTTATTTTAAAACACAATACAAATATATAGTGAAAGATTGGTAGATCTTCATCTTTCTAGTGCCCTTCTGGCATAACAAGAAGTCAATACGTAGTGTCTGAAATGGATGAATCTAGAAACGGCAATAAAATCATACTGTAAAGGAATGTGGTCATAATTACAATTAAAAAACAGCTAGAAGTATTTAAGTGGTTGCTTTTGTGGAGCAGAACTAGGGTATGGTAAAGGGTGGGTAGGGGAGTGTGGTTT
>NW_016871122.1:0-323 GCF_001698545.2 Rhinopithecus bieti
GCCATTCTATTCTGCCTCTCTAATGAGCACTTGCCAAAGTCCTGCAAATATTCTAAGAATCCTATAAGATAATGAATGCAAAAATGTTTGTTGTGTTATAAACTGAAACACAAATGTTGAGAAATTACAAGTTAAACAGAAAATTGTGTCATTTTGTACTTACTACTTACAAATTATCCAGTTTAATTTTAGGTGGCCATTGGCAATCCAATGTTGCAGGAAATTGACATCACATTTTTTGAAACTTAACTGTTTTCTTATTTCGAGAACTTATCTTATTTTGATTTTTTATGTAACTTTGTTCTTTTCTAATTCTAGAAGCA
>NW_016871123.1:0-921 GCF_001698545.2 Rhinopithecus bieti
AATAATACATTTAAGAAAAGTTGAAGTTTTTTTATTTTTAAAATTTTATTTTAAGTTCTGGGATGATACATGTGCAGAAAGTGTAGGTTTGTAACATAGGTAAACATGCGCCATGGTGGTTTGCTGCACCTAGGTATTAGGCCCCCCATGCATTAGCTGTTTTTCCTGATGGTCTCCCTCCCCTTGCTCCCGCCAACAGGCCCCAGTATGTTGTGTTGTACCCTTCCCTGTGTCTATGTATTCTTATTTTTCACCTACCACTTATGAGTGAGAACATGCAGTGTTTGGTTTTCTGTTCCTGTGTTAGCTTGCTGAGAATGATGGCTTCCAGCTTCATTCATGTCCCTGCAGATGACATAATCTTATTCCTTTTTATAGCTGCATAGTATTCCATAGTGTATATGAATCACATTTTCTTTATCCAGTCAGTCATTGATAGGTATTTGGATTGGTTTCGTGTCTTTGTTATTGTGAATAGTGCTGCAATAAAAATATATGTGCATGTATCTTTATAATAGGATGATTTTATTTTCTTTTGGGTATATACTCAGTAATGGGATTGCTGGGTCAAATGGTATTTCTGGTTCTAGATCGTTGAGGAATCACCAAACTGTCTTTCACAATAATTGAACCATTTTACGTTCCCACCAACAGTATAAAAGCGTTCCTATTTCTCTACAGCCTCACCAACATTTGTTTTTTCTTGACTTTTTAATAATTACCATTCTGACAGATGAGATGGTATCTCATTATGGTTTTGATTTGCATTTCTCTAATGATCAGTGATGTTGAGCTTTTTTTCATATGTTTGTTGGCCGCATAAATTTCTTCTTTTGAGAAGTGTCTGTTCATGTCCTTTGCCCACTTTTGATGAGGTTGTTTTCTCCTGTAAATTTGTTTAAGTTTCTTGTAAATTCTGGA
>NW_016871125.1:0-325 GCF_001698545.2 Rhinopithecus bieti
CTGCTCTCAGAAGTGCAACGAGGTAAAAAGCGAGACTCCATCTCTATAAAAAATTTAAAAAATTATCTGGGTGCAGTGGCATGTGCTTGTGGTCTCAGCTCCTTGGGAGGCTGAGGTGGGAGGATTGTTTGAGCCCAGGAGGTTGAGGCTGCAGTGAGCTTTGATGTCACCACTGCACTCCAACCTGGGAAACAGAGCAAGACTCTGTCTCTAAAAATAAAAAAAGTTACATACCATATTAATAGAATAAAAGGGGGGAAAAAACCCCACATGATCATGTCAGTAGAGAAAAAGCTTTTGACAAAATGTAACACCCTCTTATGAT
>NW_016871126.1:0-248 GCF_001698545.2 Rhinopithecus bieti
TTTTAATAATTAACTCCATTTAATTTAGAGGAATTTCTTTTTAATTCATATATTTTAGTTAGGAAAACACGATCTTGGGCCGGACATGGTGGTTGTAATCCCAGAACTTTGGGAGGCTGAAGCAGGCGGATCACCTGAGGTCAGGAGTTCAAGACTAGCCTGGCCAACATGGTAAAACCCTATCTCTACTAAAAATACAAAATTTAGTCAGGCATGGTGGCACATGCATGTAATCCCAGCTACTCAGG
>NW_016871127.1:0-325 GCF_001698545.2 Rhinopithecus bieti
GAGAGAGAGAGAGAGAGAGAGAGAGAGAGAGAGAGAGAGAGAGAGAAAGGAAGAGAGGAGAAGGGAGGGTGTGTGTGTTTGCGTGCGAGAGAGCGCTCTGGAGCAAAGCAGCTGGAAAATGCCCAGAAATACTTTCACAGCGGTCAAGCTGGACACCCCTGCGTGTCCTCCCCTTCCCTGCTCCTCCCGGCCTAGACCCCGCGCCCCCCGCCGGGAGGGTGTGCGCCCCACCTGCCACCTGGTGGCTCCGGGTGGTAGAAAGGGGTGACGAGGGGGGCGCGAGTGGTGGCGCGGGGGTGAGAACCTGGAGGCGGCGGGGCCCTGG
>NW_016871129.1:0-325 GCF_001698545.2 Rhinopithecus bieti
ACTCCAGCCTGGGTGACAGAGTGAAACTCCGTCTCAGAAAACAAACAACAACAAAAAACAAAAACACTGCTATAAGAAATAGAATGTGACAAGTATCTGGTAAACAATCATTGCAAAACAGTTGATAAATGTATGGAGAATTGTAGTCCTTCAAAAGTTCACAAATATATACACATATATATACACACATATATATACACATATATACACACACATACATAATATTTATCTATATATAAAACGTCAGTGGCAAATATCTTCAATGTTTGTGTCTAAGATGCCCCTAGATTTTGTAGAACTAGTCAGTGGGTTTAGTTTTGTTATA
>NW_016871130.1:0-311 GCF_001698545.2 Rhinopithecus bieti
CCTCCCCAGGAGGTGGGGACTGGTGATTGCCTGAGTGAGGAGGCCGGGGATGAGCCCTGGACTAGAACTTGTGACCGACTGCTTTTCCTTCCCCTCCTCTCCCTCCTATTTTCCACCACCCCACTCTTTAAAATTTCTTATTAAAAATTAAGCAATTATTTTGGTTTCCTTTATTCGCTATTCCTTGTTAATTGTATGTAGAGTGAGCCTGGGAAAGTGGAAAGGAAAGTTGTACTTGGCTTCAGATGATACTACCAGCTCCACATTGAGGGGCTTCCGCTAGGCAGCATTGTGAAGTGGCGTTGTGGAGG
>NW_016871131.1:0-1167 GCF_001698545.2 Rhinopithecus bieti
AGAATAGCAGATGGAACACTGAGAAGTGATTTCCTTGGGGATACATTTCCATGATGGAAAGGAAATGAGAGGTTCTAAGAGACGGGCTAGTGCCTTGTAACTTACATGGAAGAGGCTATGAAATGACGACAGAATAGAATGGGCCTGTAAGGCTGGAAGAAGATACTTTCCTTGGTCTAAGAACCATTTGCCTTGTGTGAGAAGAGATTGACAGGAGAAGTTTCAGCAGGGGAGTACGTGGGAGTGGACAGATGAGAAGGAGAAAAACTGCCATGAGAGACAGAGGTTGGAATACTAGCCGCTTTTTTAGCTACCTTATCAGCATAAGTGTTGTCTTGAGCGATGAGATCTGATGCCTTTTGACGGTCTTTGCAGTGAATGACCTCAGCTTCCTTTGGAAGTAAAGCAGCTTTGAGAAGCATTTTTATTAAAGAGGCATTAATGATGGAGGACCCCTGCATAATGAGGAAATCTCTTTCAGCCTATATAACAGCTTAGCAGTGCAGAATATGGAAGGAATATTTAGAGTCAGTATGAATATTGACACGTAGTCTTTTTGTAAGAGTGAGGGCCTGAGTTAAGGCAACTAGTTCAGCTTGCTGAGAGGTAGTGGAGGGTGGCAGAGCGGTAGCCTCAATGATAGGTGTGGAAGATATTATAGAATAGCCTGCCTTTGCTGGTGAGTGGCGATTAGGCCTGGTGGAACTGCCATCAATAAAATAAGTGTGTTCAGGGTAAGGAACATGAAAGAAAATGGGGAAATGGAGTGAATGTCAGGTGGATCAGAGAGATTCAGTCAAGGGGGTCAGGTGTGGCATCAGGAATAGTGTGGGAGGGCGGACTGAAGTCCAGGCCAGGAACAATGGTAATTGTGGGAGATTTAACAAAGAGTGAGTATAGCTGAAGGAGCCAGGGAGCAGAAAGTATATGCATCAGGTGGGAGGAAGAAAATAGATTTTGGAAGTTATGAGAACTGCAGAGAGTGCGTTGAGCATAGTTTGTGATTTTTATGGTCTCTAAAAGTATTAAGGCAGTGGCAGCCACTGCACACAGACATGAGGGCTAGGCTAAAACGGTAAGGTCAAGTTGTTTGGACAGAAAGGCTACAGGATGTGGTCCTTGTGTAAGAATTCTGACCCTACTAACTATGCCTAGGAAGGAAAGGAG
>NW_016871132.1:0-691 GCF_001698545.2 Rhinopithecus bieti
GAATCCATCTCAAAGAGTTATACTCTTCTTCTCATTGAGCAGTTTGCTTACACTGTTTTTTTTTTTTTTTGAATCTGCAATATGATATTTCAGAGCACTTCGAAGCTTATGGTGACAAAGAAAATAAACTCATGTAAAAACCATAAAGACGTTTTCTGAGGAATTGCTTTGTGATGTGTTAATTCATCTCACAGAGTTCCAGAATTTTTCCCATGTAGTGCTTGGTAACAGTTTTTGGGGAATCTGAGACGGGATATTTTCCATTGCATTGATGACTACGGTGACAAATTTAACGTACTCAGATGAAAAGTTGAAAGAAGCTTTCTGAGAAAGTTTCCTGTGATGTGTGAATTCATTTCACAGAACTACACTGTTCTTTTCATGGAGCAGTTGGTTAGCACTGTTTTCGTGGAATTTGCAATAGGATATTTGGGAGCAAATTGATGCCTATGATGACAAAGGAAATATCCTCATAGAAAGATCAAAAAGAAGCTTTTGGAGAAACTGCTTTGTGATGTGTGAATTCAACTCACAGAGTTACACTGATCCAAAATATCCCTTCTCAGATTTCCCTAAAACAGCGTTACCAAAATACTACATGGAAAAAATCGTGTAATTCTGTGACATGAATTAACACATCACAAAGCAGTTCCTCAGAAAAGTTCTTTCTAGTTTTATATGAAGTTATTTC
>NW_016871133.1:0-1165 GCF_001698545.2 Rhinopithecus bieti
GAAAATTTACAGCACGAAATGCCCATGTTAAAAGTTAGAAGAATCTCTAGTTAACAGCCTAACATCACAACTAAAAGAATTAAAGAACCAAGAGAAAACATATTTTAAAGCTAGCAGAAGATAAGAAATAACCAAAATCAAAGCTGAACTGAAGGAGATTGGCATTAAAAAAAAAAATTCAGAAGATCAAAGAATCCAGGAGCTGTATTTTTTTTTTTTTTGTAAAAATTAATTAAATTGATAGACTGCTAGCTAGATGAATAAAGAAGGAAAGAGAGAAGACTCACATACGAATGGCATGAACCCGGGAGGTGAAGGTGACAGTGAGCCAAGATTGCACCACTGCGCTCTAGCCTGGGCGACAGAGCGAGACTCTCTCTCAAAAAAGAAAAAAAGCAAAGCAAAGAAAAAATAAATAAATAAAAAGAAATGATAAGGGGAATATTACCACTGGCACCACAGAAATGCTAACAACCATGAGAAAATATTATGAATTCCTCTATGCACATAAACCAGAAAATCTATAAGAAATGGATAAATTCCTGGGCACATACACCCTCCCACGACTGAGCCAGGAAGAAATCGGGTCCTTAAACAAATCCATAATGAGTCCTGAAATTGAGGCAGTAATAAATAGTCTACAAACCAAAAAAAGCTCAGGACCAGACAGATTCACAGCTGAATTCTACCAGATGTACTAAGATGAGCTAGTACCATTCCTGCTGAAACTATTCAAAAAAATGGAAAAGGAGGGACTCCTCCCTAACTCATGCTATGGGGCCTCCCTAACTGATGTTATTGGTCTGAAAACTTCAGACCAATATTCAGCATCATCCTGATGCCAAAACCTGTAAGGGATACAACAATAAAAGAAAACTTCAGAACAGTATTTTTTATGAACATCAGTACAAAAATTCTCAACAAAACACTGGCACACTGACTCCAGCAGCACATCAAAACGCTTATCCACTATCATCAAGTAGGTTTTATCCCTGGGATTCTAGGTTTGCTCAAAATATGCAAATCAGTAAATGCAATTCTTCACATAAACAGAGCTAAAGACAAAAACCACATGATTAGCTCAATAGATGCAGAAAAGCTTTCAATAAAATTTAATGTCCCTTCATGTTAAAACTCTCAATAAACTATGTACTGAAAAAACATA
>NW_016871134.1:0-861 GCF_001698545.2 Rhinopithecus bieti
TTATTTTAAAGATGTTATAGGAATTGTAAAATGCCTTGACAATGAAGAACATTTGTATTATTTATCTTGAATAAAAGAGAAAAATAACCTCCAGATTACACATTTACAAATTAAAATGTGATAAACTAGAGAAACATTGGAACAGATTATTTAAAAAATGTACTGATCAGTACCAAAATCAGGAAACTTTAAGGACCTGTGACCCATTGCCCAACTATTCCCAGTCATAAACTAAAAGAGAAACAAAGCACGGACTTATGTAGAGGCTGGTCCTGGGTCAAGAGTCATACCATTAACCATTTTCTTTTAAGTGATAGATGAGAAATTTTCATTAAATAGGTCCAAAATAAAGTTAGATGTGGTAGTATTGTTTGGTAAACACACTTAAAATTGAAATGACTTGAATCAGTTGGCAAAGTGGGTGGCTATCACCAGCATGAAATCTAATACTGAAACTCAGAAGGTAATTCACCAATGTGAAACAGATCAGGAGGGTGGAAGATATGATGTAAGGTCATATTTGAAGTGGTTCTGAGTACTGCAGGATAGCAATAGAGGCTGCACAGACCATCTAGCATCAAGATGAATCTATGAAACAAACAGCTTCTTTAACTTATGGATACTGCCTGAAACCGGTGGACAGGCTTCAAATGTAGAAATCACCACTCGGTGGTACATTTGTCTTTATAGTGACAGGCATATGTATAAATGGTGATTGTTGTCGGTAGTGTCATCTTTGAATGTTGAAGACAGAGATATAAGAGACATAAAAACAGCATGAAAGAATATTAAGAGTAAATTCCTGGTCACTGTGCATGTTCAGGCACAGGTTAGATCAATAGTTTTCAAACTTTTTTTAAG
>NW_016871135.1:0-1167 GCF_001698545.2 Rhinopithecus bieti
GGCCTCCCAAAGTGCTGGGATTACAGGCTTGAGCCACCGCGCCCGGCCCCTCAGTTCCTCTCTTTAAGGTCTCCTTCCCAGAGAGGCATAGCACCTCGAATGCCAGGGAGGGGAAGTCTCCATATCCTGCCCTTACCTGAGTGGTCGCAGACCCACAGACTAGCCAGGAAACCAAGCAGTGGTTACTTTGCGGGGGTGGGTGGGAGCTATCAAACCTCATGACTGGCCGCACACAAAGGTGTGAGTATGTGTATATCTGAGTGTGGGTGGGAGTGGCAGTTTCACTAGGCCTCCGTATCACTCTCTGACTGGGGTATCTCCCAGCACGTGAGTCAGAGGCAGACACACTTCCCAGACTGTCTTACTGGATCTCTGTGTGTTACTCTCTGCAGTGTTTGTGTGTATCGTGCCATTTTCTATGTTTTCCACCAATCTGCTGTGAATGTCCTCAGGTGACCTGGGGGCAGGTTTTTAGTGCCTGAGCCTACCTGTCTCCAGGCCTTAGTTTCCCTCTGTAAAAGCATAGGAGTTGGTTCAGGAGAAGGTTCCTCTAGAAGCCTTGAGCCTGTGAACCGTCTAGTCTCAGGGTATTTGGGGGATACACAGAAAAAGCCCCACGACCCAACACTGGCTGAAATCAGCAGGGCAGAGCTGAGACAAGCTCAAGTAGGATGAGGGGTAGGGAGGTTTTGGGTGAATGAGAGGGAGGGACAGAGGGAAGGAGGATATATTGCAGTAGGAGGAGTTGCTGGAACCAAAGGAGGAGGGGTGGTAGGAACGTGCAGATTGACTTGGGGTGTCAGCAGAAGACGCCTCGTCACATGGCAGGAAGTCAGCCTGGGCAGAGGTCTAGGTATCCAGGAGGGGCTGGGTGCAGTGGCTCACACCTGTAATCCCAGGACTTTGGGAGGCTGAGGCAGGAGGATCATGTGAGGCCAGGAGTTCAAGACCAGCCTGGCCAACGTGGTGAAACCCTGTCTCTACTAAAAATGCCAAAAATTAGCTGGATGTGGTGGCAGGCACCTGTAATCCCAGCTACTCTGGAGGCTGAGGCACAAGAATTGCTTGAACCCAGGAGGTGGAGGTTTCAGTGAGCTGAGATCATGCCACTGCACTCCAGCGTGGGCAACAGAGCGAGATTCTGTCTCAAAAATAATAATGGCTGGG
>NW_016871136.1:0-1165 GCF_001698545.2 Rhinopithecus bieti
GTATTTTTAAAATAAAATTTTAGCAGACATTTCAAATATATACTCGTTTTTTCAAAGATTCACTGGGGAATTTCACTTACTTTCATCAGTGTGAATCTTTGTGTGTGCTTTTTTTTTTTTTTTTTTTTTTTTTTTAATAGAAGGAATCTGGAGTGCAGTGTCGCCATCTCAGCTCACTGCAACCTTTGCCTACCAGGTTCAAGCAATTCTCCTGTCTCAGCCTCCTGAGTGGCTGGGATTACAGGCACAAGCCATGACGCCCAGCTAATTGTTTTCTATTTTTAGTAGTTCAAGCAATTCTCCTGTCTCAGCCTCCTGAGTTGCATGGGACGACAGGCGCATGCCACGACGCCTGGCTAATTTTTTTGCACTTTTAGTAGAGACGGGGTTTCACCATATTGGACAGGCTGGTCTCCAACTCCTAACCTCAGGCGATCTGCCCACCTCGGCCTCCTAAAGTCCTAGGATTACAGGCGTGAGCCACCACGCCCGGTCAAGAAGTGTGTGTTTTCTATGAGATTTGTTTTTGTCTGAAATTGTTCCAATTTTCTGTTAAATTGGGAATCATCCTCTTACATATTTTGTAGAAACTTTTGCGTATGATTTTAACAGATAAAGTATTTCTATTCAACTTTGTTTTAACTGAAATAATACATTAAAGAAAAAAAAATAAGTCAAACAATAAGACAAAAATAACCATCTAGTTTGTGCATAGATATACTACCTCCAGTTCTGCCTTCAAGGATAGAGTATTACTACAGTTGTACGAAATCCCTTTCAGGGATGCTTCACAGGGATGCCTAGCTCCATTACTGTCTGATAGAAGTGGAAGGGTAAGGGCCTGGTCATTTCACTTCAAAGAAGGACAATTCTGGTAGGATATTTAAGCTTTAGAGACCAAAGAAGGTGGGTGGAGGCTGTAGAGACTGCATCACTGCCCAACTGTTGACGTTATCAAATCCTATCTGCAGATGTTTATACAAAGAGCATTACCGAATATATATTCTGATAGGCTGCATCCTGCGACACCCATACCCAAATTATACACTGCTTGTTACCGTACTGGAAAAAAAAAAAAAAAAAAAAAAAAATTCTTGAGTAAAGTGGCCTCTCTGCATTTCTATCTAATCAAATCCTTAAAACTGTCTCTATGAAATATACAAAA
>NW_016871137.1:0-280 GCF_001698545.2 Rhinopithecus bieti
CTTCTTTTTTTTTTTTTTTTTTGAGACAGAATTTTGCTCTTGTTGCCCAGGCTGGAGTGCAATGACACAATCTCGGCTCACCACAACCTCCGCCTCCCGGGTTCAAGCGATTCTCCTGCCTCAGCCTCCCGAGCAGCTGGAATTACAGGCATGCACCACCATGCCCGGCTAATTTTGTATTTTTAGTAGCGACAGGGTTTCTCCATGTTGGCTAGGCTGGTCTTGAACTCCCAACTTAGGTGATCTGCCCGCCTCGGCTTCCCAAAGTGCTGGGATTACA
>NW_016871138.1:0-2732 GCF_001698545.2 Rhinopithecus bieti
GGGCGACGTGACGGGGGCCTGTAGTCCCAGCTGCTTGGGAGGCTGAGGCATGAGAATGGCGTGAAGCCGGGAGGCAGAGCTTGCAGTGAGCTGAGATCTGGCCACTGCACTCCAGTGTGGGTGGCAGAGCGAGACTCCGTCTCAAAAAAAATAATAATAATAATACCTTACTTTTAAAAGCACAGTGCTATACACAAAACATTTAAAAGTAATAAATTTTCAAGTAATGAACAATAACACTTCAGTAGCAAAGCCCTAATTGTCTTTAGAAATTTATGAGATCAAATATTCCAAATGTTGCATGTGATAAAGTCATATAGCAAAGGTAGAAAGGCTTAAAGTGTTTTTTTTCTGTTTTAGTGAAAAGGAAACAACATAAAAGAATAGCTCAGTTAGATACAGGAATTATGTTCCTAGAAAAGAATCCATTTCCTGCCTAAAAGTCAGCAGAACCCAGTCTTTTCTATATTTAGTAAATGGAGAAGATGGGAAAAGCTAGAACTCTTTCAGTTTTGTTTTGGTTTTGTTAATCTCAATGGTTATTTTCGGGAGAAAAAGAAAGAACGTATGTCAGTGGATCAAATAACTGTATTATGGATTACTGTATTGGATTCCAATTGCTGTAGAGAATAATTACTATTTTATATGTCTTTAATAAAGTATAAATATTCACAGATGGTCT
This sequence comes from Rhinopithecus bieti, assembly GCF_001698545.2. NCBI lineage: Eukaryota > Metazoa > Chordata > Mammalia > Primates > Cercopithecidae > Rhinopithecus > Rhinopithecus bieti. Next base: position 683 of record NW_016871138.1, read on the forward strand.
GCTATGTGCAAAGCACTATATGATAGGAATAGAGAGATGGGATGTGGAGGGAGGAATTGAACAAATATGAATAAGATCAGTTTTAGCCAGGCACAGTGGCTCAAGCCTGTAATCCCACTTTGGGAGACCGAGGTGGATGGATCACTTGAGGTTGGGAGTTTGAGATCAGCCTGACCAACATGGAGAAACTCCATCTCTACTAAATATACAAAATTAGCCAGGCGTGGTGGTGCATGCCTGTAATCCTAGCTACTCAGGAGGCTGAGGCAGGAGAATTGCTTGAACTCGGGAGGCAGAGGTTGCAGTGAGTCGAGATGGCGCCACCGCATTCCAGCCTGGGTAACAAGAGCAAAACTCCGTCTGAAAACAAACAAAAAAAAAGATCGGTTTTGCCCCCAAAGATCTTATAATGTACTGAACAGACATGTAAAACACATACACACACACACACACACACACACACACACACACACACACACACACGGGAACACAAGATATGGAATGGATGTAGAAAGGAAAGTTAAGTGCTGTTTATAGGCCGGGTACTTCACTTAATCTCACAATTTCAAACACAAAGTTAATGTTATGCTATGAGCTGCTTTTAAAATGCATGTTTATAAAATATTTGTTTTGAAGTAATACTTCAAAAGTAGAAAAAGTAGAAATACACAGTAGAAAAAAACTCTTATTTTGGAAATACATAATAAAGTGGAACAATCCTATAAATCACCAGAGAAGATCACTGTTAAAAGTCTGAAGAAAAAAAGTGCACATTGGCTGGGGACGGTGGCTCACACCTGTAATCCCGGCACTTTGAGAGGCCAAGGCAGGTGCATCACCTGAGGTCAGGAGTTTGAGACCAGCCTGACCAACATGGGTGAAAACCTGTCTCTACTAAAAATACAAAAATTAATCATGTGTGGTGGCGCACGCCTGTAATCCCAGCTACTCGGGAGGCTGAGGCAGGAGACTTGCTTGAACCCAGGAGGCAGAGGTTGCAATGAGCCAAGATCAAGCCATTACACTCCAGAATGGGTGACAGAGTGAGACCCTATTTCAAACAAACAAACAAACAAAAAGTGTGTGTGCATGTACACATGCTCACACATACCTTTGAGCATATACTTCTGTGCTGCTCCATCTCTTTTCGACCAAATGTATCACATTTAGCAACTGTTAAGTGGACACCTTTCCATATTAAAACATATACGACTTCATTCTGTTTTGTTTTGTTTCGTTTTGAGATGGAGCCTCACTCTGTGACCCAGGCTGAAGTGCAGTGGTGCGATCTTGGCTCACTGCAACCTCCGCCTCCCTGGTTCAGGCGATTCTCGTGCCTCAGCATCATGAGTAGCTGGGATTACAGGTGCGTGCCAACATGCCCAGCTAATTTTTGTATTTTTAGTAGAGACGAGGTTTCACCATGTTGGCCAGGCTGGTCTTGAACTCCCGACCTCAAGTGATCTGCCCTCCTTGGCCCCCCAAAGTGCTGAGATTACAGATGTGAGCCACCACACCCAGCCTGACCTCATTCCTTTTAATGGTTATAATATTTAGTCAAAATAAATATACTACTTAATCAGTCCTTCTGATGGGCATTTGACTTTTTTATAGTTTTTAGTTATTACAAAGTTATTGTAGTGTTTCTATGATATATGTTCTTAAAACTGAAAGTGCTAAGTTAAAAGGACTAAACATTTAAATTTTTAATGGCAGGCCAGGCTTGGTGCTCACACCTGTAATGCCAGCACTCTGGGAAGCCAAGGTAAGAGGATCATTTGAGGCCGGGAGTATGAGTCCAGCCTGGGCAACATGAGACACCCATCACTACAAAAAAATACAAAAATTAGCCAGGCAAGCTGATGTGTGCCTGTAGTCCCAGCTACTTGGGAGGCTGAGCTGGGAGGATCACTTGAGCCCAGCCCAGGAGGTCAAGGCTGCAGTGAGTTGTGATCACACCAATGCACTCTAGCCTGGACAACAGAGTGAGACTCTGTCTCAAAAAATAATAATTAATTTTTAAAAAGTAAATTTTGGGCCAGGCACGGTG
>NW_016871139.1:0-1167 GCF_001698545.2 Rhinopithecus bieti
TTCTTCTTCCTTTCCTCCCCCTTCCTTCCACCTCTATCATAGGTATTTAAGTGCCTTCACTGTGTAAGGGGATGCAAGAGGGACTGCAAAGGATACAGAGATGACTGATGTCATGTGTCTGGGCCCAAAAATGGTTTAGTCAGGGACATGACTACTAAACAAAATCACATATACCAACATCCCTTGGTATCCGTGGGAAATTGGTTCCAGGACCCCTTGTGGACACCAAAATCCACAGATGCTCAAGTCCCTAATATAAAATGGCATCGTATTTGCACATGACCTATGTACATCCTCCTGTATACTTTAAATCATCTGAAGATTACTTATACCTAATACAATGTAAATGCTATGTAAATAGTTGTTACATTGTATTTTTATTTGTATTATTTTAAAGTATTTTATTGTTCTTTTTAAGTCATTTTCAAAAAATATTCCTGATCCATGGTTGCTTGGATCCACAGATATGGAGGGCCACCTGTAATTATAATTCAAGATAGTCTACCATACATACTTCTAAGATAGGTGCCAAGTATGCTACAGACTCAAGAAAGGTTCAGAACACATGCATGTAGAGGGATTAGGCAAGGTCTGCTAAAGGAGGCAGCCTTTGTATTGGACTTTGAAGGAGTTAACATGGGTATGGAGATAGGACCTTCTAAATAGAGGGGAGATAAAAAATAAATATATTGTAAGTAGGACCAAATGGAGCATGGTTAAGGAAGATCCAATGTTCTTGTTTCCCCAGAGACGGGGGTATATGATATGACATGTAAGAAGATAAGGCTGGAGCCCTGAGCCTCCATGTCTGGCAAGCAGGAGCCAGTGGAATGGTATTGCATGAGCTTAAGGAAAACAGAACATTGCATGACCTGCTCAGATTTATGCTTTAGGAAGAAGGGGAATGAATTAAGAGTGTGTATCTCCAGGTTACCATTGATTTCAAGTTGTGTGAATTTCCCAGTGACTCCTGAGTTTCACGCTTATTCCAATTTTCTCATGTGGAACCACAGGCCTCAAACAGCCATCACTAGCTCCCTTCATTTTCCTCTTTCTTTCTTCCTTTCAAAGAATAAACCGCCGGTTGCGATGGCTCATGCCTGTAATCCCAGCACTTTGGGAGACCTGAGGTCAGGAGTTCGAGACCAGCCTGACCAGCATGGTGAA
>NW_016871140.1:0-314 GCF_001698545.2 Rhinopithecus bieti
GGGAATTGGTTGTTTAAAAATGCTTTCAAGGTAAAAGGTCATTTTGCAGTGGAGGAACTTTAACCCAGTGATCAAAGTTAACATCCCCAGTAATCAGCGATAACGACATCTTAGGGCATTCTAATATAATGGATGGAGAAGGTGCAGCATCATCCCTGTGGTATTCTTGTACAAAGTGTATAACCTGAGTTTAATCATGAGAAAGTAATAGAAGAGTCCAAACGGAGGTTCATTCTACAAAATAAGTAGCCAATGCTCTTCAAAAATGTGAAGCTCTTTAAGATAAATCCTAACTTCCCCAGATTAAAGGAGAT
>NW_016871141.1:0-859 GCF_001698545.2 Rhinopithecus bieti
GTCTCAAAAAAAAAAAAAAAGAAAGAAAGAAAAAAGGAGACAAATTGGACTGCATGAAATGTTTAAACATTTGTGCATCAAAAGACACTAACAATAGGGTAAAAGGCAATCCACAAAAGGAGAAAATATTTGCAAATCATACATCTGATAAGGCATTAATACCGAGAATATACAGAGAATTTCTAAAACCAACAATAAAAACATATCAGTGCTGCTTCCTTGGTTGGTAAAACAAACAAACAAACAAGCAAAAACCCATAAACAACTGAATTTTGAAATGGGCAAAGAACTTGAATAGACATTTCTCCAAAGAAGATATACAAATCACCAATAAGCACATGAATAGACACTCAAGATCACTAATCAGTAGGGAAATGCAAATCAAAACATACAATGAGATACCACTTCACACTCATTAGGTTGGCTACTATCAAAAAAAAAAAAAACAGAAAATAACAAATGTTGACGGTGTGGGAAGATTGGAACCCTCTGCACCGTTGGTGGGAACGATACATGGTACAGCCACTGTGGAAGACAGAATGGTGGTTGCTCAAAATATTAAAAATAGGCCGGGTGCAGTAGCTCATGGCTGTAATCCCAGCACTTTGGGAGGCTGAGGCGGGCGGATCACCTGAGGTCAAGAGTTCAAGATTATCCTGGCCAACCTAGTGAAACCCCATCTCTACTAAAAATACAAAAATTAGCCAGGCGTGGTGGTGGGCATCTGTAATCCCAGCTACTTGGGAGGCTGAAGCAAGAAAATTGCTTGAACCCAGGAGATGGAGGTTGCAGTGAGCCGAGATCACGCCACTGCACTCAAGCCTGCGCGACAGAGCCAGACTCCATCTCAAAATATATA
>NW_016871142.1:0-1676 GCF_001698545.2 Rhinopithecus bieti
CACCGCGCCCGGCCTATTTTTTTTGTATTTTAGTAGAGACGGGGTTTCACCGTGTTCACCAGAATGGTCTGGATCTCCTGGCCTCATGATCCGCCCACCTCAGCCTCCCAAAGTGCTGGGATTACAGGCGTGAGCCACCGCCCGTCTTCTTTTCTAATAGAGGTATTTTGTACTATAAATTTCACTTTAAGTGCTCCTTTAGGTGCATTCCACAGATTTTGATTTGCTATATTTTTAGTCTGTTCAAAATACTTTAAAATTCTCTTGTTTGTTCCTTTTACTCCTGGGTAATATAGAAGTGTTATATATAATTTCAAAATATTTGAGGCATTTTCCAGACATGTTTCTGTTTTCTAATTTAATTTCATTGTGTTCAGAGAACATACTTTGTATGACTTGAATTCTTTTAAATTTATTTAGATTCATTTTATGGCCCAGAATATATTTTATATTGTTAAATGTTCTGTATACCCTCAAAAAGAATATGTTTTCTGCTCTTGTTGGGTTGAGTGTTCTATAAATGTCAATTAGGTCAAGTTGTTAGTATTGTTAAAGTCTTCTGTATCTTTCCTGCTTTTTCTATTTGTCCTATCAATTAATAAGAGAAAGGTGTTGAAATTTGTAGCTAGAATTGTGGGTTTGTCTATTTGTCTTGGCAGTTTTGTCAGTGTTTGTTTGCTTCATGTGTTTGAAACTTAGTTACCAGATACATAACATTTAGGATTATGTCCTTTTGATGAATTGACTTCTTTATGATTATGAAATAATATCCTTTAGTCCTGGTAATATTCTTTGTTCTGAAATATACTTTACTTGATATTAATATAGCCCTTTTAGCTTTTTTTTTTTTTTGACAGAGTCTAGCTCTTTCGCCCAGGTTGGAGTGCAATGGCACGATCTCAGCCCACTGCAACCTCTGCCTCTCAGGTTCAATGATTCTCTTGCCTCAGAGTCTCAAGTAGCTGGTATTACAGGCACCTGCCATTATGCCTGGCTAATTTTTGTATTTTTGTAGAGTCGGGGTTTCACCATGTTGGCCGGGCTGGTCTTGAACTCCCAACTTTAGATGATCCGCCCGCCTTGGCCTCCTGAAGTGCTGGGATTACAGGCATGAGCCACTGTGTCCGGCCCAGCTTTCTTTTGATTAGTATTAGCATAGTATATCTTTTACCATTCTTTTTCTTTCAGAATGATTTTATCTTTATACTTAAAGTACATTTCTTATAGGCAGCATATAGGTAGGTCTTGCTTTTATCCAGTCTGACAATCTCTACATTTTAATTGGGATGTTTAGACCATTTACATTTGATGTGATTATTCATATGGATGAGTGTAAATCTGCCATCTTGCTGTTTGTTTTCTATTTGCCCCACCTCTTCTTTGTTCTCCTTTTCTTCTTCTGCTTCTTTTGGATTAAGCATATTGTAATCATTCAGTTTTACCTCCATATTGGCTTATTACTTTTTTTTTTTTTTTTTTGAGATGGAGTCTTGCTCTGTCTGTCCCCCGGGCTGGAGTGCAGTGGCCGGATCTCAGCTCACTGCAAGCTCCGCCTCCCGGATTCACGCCATTCTCCTGCCTCAGCCTCCCGAGTAGCTGGGTCTGCAGGCGCCCGCCACCTCGCCCGGCTAGTTTTTGTGTATTTTTTTTTTAGTAGAGACGGGGTTTCACCACGT
>NW_016871143.1:0-1167 GCF_001698545.2 Rhinopithecus bieti
TTTACTTCTGATTCAACTTCTTAGAACTTACGCTGTGTTCTTGCAAGATGTAGTGCATGAAAACAACAACGACGAAAAATGGGGAATGATTCAGTGTAACAGAACTTTGCAGTAAAATCACAAAGTAAAAACGATCCCTAAAATGTTTTAATATTGAACTACTATGGCAGTGTTTATTAGCCCAGAGATTATTTACACATACAATGTGAAAAATATTTAATAAAATTATATTGAAAATACATGACTGAGCTAGCAATCTAATCATTATATAGATGCTACAAATTATGACCTCATGGGGACTGTATTTTTGATTGTTGACCTAAAGAGGAAAAAGACTCTGGTGGTTATGAGCTGGCTGAGAAGAAAGAAGTTTGAACATATCCTTATTTAATCCTCCAATGTCATTTCCTCAATGGGGCTCTCCCAAACATCCCTATAGAAAATAAGTAGCCAGCAGTCACTCTATATCACAGAAGGAATCTATGCATAAATTTATAAAGTTTAATTATTTTTTATTGGATTGTTTTCTTTTTCATTGAAGGCAATGTAAGGTATATGAGAGAGGGGGTAGTAACATTCTGAGAGGCCGTACAGCAAAATGATTAAAAGCACAGACTTGAGGGCTAAACACACTGAGTAGGAATGCTGGCTCTGCCGTGTACTAGATTTGTAGTCTTGGGCATTCTACTTCACGTCTCTATGTGTACTGACTTGTAAAATAAAGTTAATAATAAGATTAATACATCCTAAAACACATAACTCAAATCTGTTTAGTCAATAATAATCACTACAGATGGTCCCCAACTTATGATGGTTTAACTTATGATTTTTCTACTTTATGATGGGACAAAATAGATACTCATTCAGTAGAAACCATACTTGAATTTTGGATTTTGAATTTTCCCTGTCCAGTGATGCCGTATAATACTGTTACGTGAGATATTCAACACTTCATTATAAAATAGACTTTGTGTTAGATGATTTTGCTCAACTGTAGGCTAATGTAAATATTCTGAGCACATTTAATATAAGCTAGGCTAAGCTATGATGTTTGATAGATTAGGTGTATTAAATGCATTTTCAACTTACAATATTTCTACTTATGATGGATTGATTGAAATGAAACAGGCCGGGCGCGGTGGCTCAAGCCTGTAATCCCAGCACTTT
>NW_016871144.1:0-503 GCF_001698545.2 Rhinopithecus bieti
TTCCTTCCTTCCTTCCTTCCTTCCTTCCTTCCTTTCTTCCTTTTTTTTTTTTTTTGACAGACACTCACTCTGTCCCCTAGGCTGGAGTGCAGTGGTGCAATCTTGACTCACTGCAACTTCTGCCTCCTGGCTTCAAGCGATTCTCCTTCCTCAGCCTCCCGAGTAGCTGGGATTACAGGCATGTGCTACCATGCCCAACTAATTTTTGTATTTTTATAGAGATGGGATCTCTCTATGTTGCCCAGGCTGATCTTGAACTCTTGGCCTCAGGCGATCCTCTCACCTTGGCCTCCCACGGCACTGGGGTTATAGGCATGAGCCACTGTGCCTGGCCTTTAAGTTTTTTTTTTTTTTTGAAATGGAGTCTCGCTCTGTTGCCTAGGCTGGAGTGCAGTGGCGTGATCTCGGCTCACTGCAGCCTCCACCTCCTGAGTTCCAGTGATTCTCCTGCCTCAGCCTCCCGGGTAGCTGGGATTACAGGCACGCACCACCATGCCCAGCTA
>NW_016871145.1:0-283 GCF_001698545.2 Rhinopithecus bieti
GTGTGTATTCATCTCACAGAGTTACAGCATTCTTTTCTTGGAGCAGTTTGCTCACACTGTTTTCATGAAATCTGCAATAGGATATTTGGGAGTGCATTGAAACCTATGGTGACAAAGGAAATATCCTCAGGCCAAAACCAAACAAAATGGTTTCTGAAAAACTGCTTGTGATGAGTGAATTCATCTCACAGATTTACATTTTTCTTTTCAGGGAGCAGTTTGCTAACACTACTTTCGTGTAATCTGCAAAGTGATATCTGCGAAAGCATCGAGGTCCACAGTA
>NW_016871146.1:0-216 GCF_001698545.2 Rhinopithecus bieti
CTTCTCTCTCTCTCTCTCTCCTTCCTTCCTTCCTTCCTTCCTTCCTTCCTTCCTTCCTTCCTTCCTTTCTTCCTTTTTTTTTTTTTTTTTTTTTTCTCTTTCTTCCCTTCCTCCCTCCCTCCTTCTCCTTCTCTTTTTCTTTTCCTTTTTCTTTTTTTTTTTTTTTTTTTTTTTTTTTTTTCTTTTTCTCTTTCTCTCTCTCCCTCTCTCTCTCTC
>NW_016871147.1:0-754 GCF_001698545.2 Rhinopithecus bieti
TAAAGACGGGGTTGCACCGTGTTAGCCAGGATGGTCTTGATCTCCTGACTCGTGATCCGCGCGTCTCGGCCTCCCAAAGTGCTGGGATTACAGGCTTGAGCCACCGCGCCCAGCCCAACCATTTTTATTTTCATATTATTCTATTACATACTTCTAAAGTTTTAACTTAGTTGAATAATCTTAATAATTGAATGACTAGGTCATCTAGAGTCTACAGAACTAATAATAATTATCAAAGACAATTGTTCCTAAAATGAGACCAACTTTTAGGAAAGCCTTTTCAAAAGGCAATTATTGGATTGATAGTATTTAGTTGACTTTAAAATTCATATAATTATCATTTGTTAATTTTTACTATAAATATCTGTATTTTATTTAAGTATAGGGTAGCATTTAATATTAAAAGTTTTTATGTAATTAATGGTTCTCCACACAACCTATGTTCTTTTCTTTAAAGATACCTAATTTAACTTGTATTATTGGTTCATTAACATTGAACTCATGATTAATAGCACTGTAACTCACACCTAAATGAAGCTTAGCTAACACATGTATTTTTTCACGAAGTATTTTGGCCTATGAATGGGAGACTTACTTCAGCACTGTACTCGAGCACCATTTTAAAAAACAAAATACCAAAAAAAAGCAAACAAAAAATGAAAGAAGAAAGAGAGAAAGAAAGAGAGAAAGAAAGAAAGAAAGAAAGAAAGAAAGAAAGAAAGAAAAGAAAGAAAGAAAGAAAGAAAGAAAGAAA
>NW_016871148.1:0-2728 GCF_001698545.2 Rhinopithecus bieti
GCCAATATGGTAAAATGCCATCTTTACTAAAATACAAAATTAGCTGGGTATGGTGGCAGGCGCCTGTAATCCCAGCTACTCGGGAGGCTGAAGCAAGAGAATCGTTTGAACCCAGGAGGTGGAGGTTGCAGTGAGCTGAGATTGCACCATTGCACTACAGCATGGGTGACAGGTGAGACTCTGTCTCAAAAAAAAAAAAAAAAAAAAAAAAAAAAAAGAAAAAAAAAAATACAAAAATTAGCTGGGCATAGTGGTGCAGGACTGTAATCCCAGCTACTTGGGAGGCTGAGGCATGAAAATCACTTAAACCCGGGAGACAGAGTTTGCAGTTAGCCAAGATTATGCCACTGCTCTCTAGCCTGGGCAACAGAGTGAGACTCTGTCTCAAAACAGAAGGAAAAAAAAAGAAGTTAAGTTAAAGCCCTATAGCCCTCCATGTAAATTGAAACTATCATAATTCTTGATGCATTTTCTCTTAAAAAATAAAAAGATATTTTCTAGCTCTATCGATTGAGAAGGACTAGAAACCTCTTGTTATTGTTTCTAGTTCTTCTCAATGGATAGAGCTAGAAAATATCTATCTCAGCAATGAGCACCCCTTGTATATAGAGTGTAGTCTCTAAATACCATTTTCCAATCACAGGAACCCAGGCTCTGTTGAGAAATGACTGATTCCAGATTTGAGGCAGGAAATGCACAAGATGAGCCTGAAACATCTGTCTAACCAGAACGCAGGGCCCACTGGCCAAATACGAGACAATTTGAGCCTTAAAAAGAATAACTTGAATGGCTAGAAACACATAAGTTATACTTAAGTCTATGAGCACATAACTGATTTTTTAAAAATTCATTGATCACTTTTGGAAGATGATTATTATTTTGAAGCTTGGCAAATAACATTTTCATGTCTTTTTTGTATGTTCAAGCTATATATCTCAGAATAACCAAATAATTGATGAAAGAATAGAAAGTTCTAATGAAATAATCTACGCCCTTGCTTGTTAGAAATCCAAAATTTTGGCCAGGCACGGTGGCTCATGCTTGTAATCCCAGCATTTTGGGAAGCCAATGTGGGTGGATCACTTAAGGTCAGAAGTTCAAGACCAGCCTGGGCAACATGACAAAACCCCATCTGTACTAAAAATACAAAAATTGGTCAGGTATGGTGGTGGTGCATGCTGGTAGTCTCAGCTACGCCAGAGGCTGAGGCAGGAGAATGACTCGAACCCAGGAGGTGGAGGTTGCAGTTAGCCGAGATCACACCACTGCACTCCAGCCTGGGAAACAGAACAAGACTCGGGGAAAAAAAATAAAGAAAGAAAGAAAGACAGAAAGAGAGAAAGAAAGAGAGAGAGAGAGACAGAGAAAGAAAGAAAGAAAGAGAGAGAGAGAGAGGGAGAGAGGGAGAGAGGGAGGGAAGGAGGGAGGGAGGGAGGGGGGTAAGAAAGAAAGAAAGGCAAAATGTATTATTTTGTGTTGTTGAAGAGAGAAAAAAAATGCAAAATATCATGCCTCATTCCACACCTACTGAATCAGAACATACACTTTAACAAGACCCCCGGTGATACATATTTTATTAGTCTGTTCTTGCATTGCTATAAAGAACTACCTGAGGCCGGGTGCAGTGGCTCAAGCCTGTAATCCCAGCACTTTGGGAGGCGGACACAGGCGGATCACGAGGTCAGGAGATCAAGACCATCCTGGCTAACACGGTGAAACCCCGTCTCTACTAAAAAATACAAAAAACTAGCTGGGCGAGGTGGCGGGCGCCTGTAGTCCCAGCTACTCGGGAGGCTGAGGCAGGAGAATGGCGTAAACCCGGGAGGCGGAGCTTGCAGTGAGCTGAGATCCGGCCACTGCACTCCAGCCTGGGCGACAGAGCGAGACTCTGTCTCAAAAAAAAAAAAAAAGAAAAAAAAAAAGAACTACCGGAGATTGGGTAATTTATAAATAAAAGAGGTTTAACTGACTCACAGTTTCATAGGCTGTACAGGAAGCATGGCTAGGGAGGCCTCAGGAAACCCACAATCATGCGGAAGGCAAAGGGGAAGCAGGCATATCTTACATGGCTGGAGAAGGAGAAACAGAGAGAAGGGGGAAGTACTACACACTTTTATAAACAACCAGATCTCCTGAGAACTCACTATTATGAGAACAGTAATCCCCACAATCAAAACACCTCCCACCATGCTCCTCTTCCAACATTGGGCATTGCAATTCAACATGAGATTTGGGCGGGGACCCAGACCAAACCTATATCGCATATGCACAATAAAGTTGGAGAGGCACCGATCTAGACAATGATTATCAATAGCTAATGAAACAATTAGGCAGAAAAGTTAATGGGGGAACTTCATACCGAAGTAAGCCAATTGGCAATACCTGAACCCAATAATGTCTTTTTTTTTTTTTTTTTTTTTTTTTTTTGAGACGGAGTCTCACTCTGTCGCCGGGGCTGGAGTGCAGTGGCCGGATCTCAGCTCACTGCAAGCTCCGCCTCCCGGGTTCATGCCATTCTCCTGCCTCAGCCTCCCGAGTAGCTGGGACTACAGGCGCCCGCCACCTCGCCCGGCTAGTTTTCTGTATTTTTTAGTAGAGACGGGGTTTCACAGTGTTAGCCAGGATGGTCTCGATCTCCTGACCTCGCGATCCGCCCGTCTCGGCCTCCCAAAGTGCTGGGATTACAGGCTTGGGCCCCCGCCCCCCGCCTTTTTTTTTTTTTTTTTTT
>NW_016871149.1:0-918 GCF_001698545.2 Rhinopithecus bieti
ATTTGAAGATATGTTTTGGTCTCTTCATACACACAATCCTACAATTATGTATAACTCATGGAAATAAAAGTAAATTCTTATCCCATGAGACAAATACAAATATGAATATGTATATGGAAACATGCTTAATTTCACCAGTGATTAAATTATCCCATGAGAAAAATGTTTAAACAGTAAATGTACAGATGAAAATGCCTGGTTTTCCAGTGACTGAAAATGTGTATTAAACTCAGGAGTATTGGCTTGTGTCTGTAATCCTAGCTACTCAGGAGGCTAAGGCAGGAGAATCGCTTGAGCCCAAGAGTTTGTCACCAGTCTGGGCAACTTGATAAGACCCCATATCTTAAAATATGTGTATTTAAGCAATTTATCACAACATTTATCCAACAATTGCCAGCTACCAGACTCTGGAAATATGAATATAAGTCTGCACCCAGTGGGTCATGCCTATAAATCCCAGCACTTTAGAAGGCTGAGCTGAGAGGATCACTTGAGCCCAGGTATTCCAGACTAGCCTGGGCAACATGGTGAAACCCCAACCCTACTAAAATACAAAATATTAGCCAGGTATGGTGGTGCATGACTGTAGTTCCAGCTACTCGGGAGGCTGAGGCAGGAGGATCGCTTGAGCCTGGGCAGTCGAGGCTGCAATGAACTGAGATTGCACCACCACACTGTAGCCTGGGTGACAGAGCAAGACTGTCGAAGGAAAGAGAGAGAGAGAGAGAAGAAAGAAAGGAAAAGAAGAAAGAAAAGAAAGAAATAAGGAAAGAAGAAAGAAAGAAAGAAAAGAAAGAAAGAAAGAAAGAAAGAAAGAAAGAAAGAAAGAAAGAAAGAGAAAGAAAGAAAGAAAGAGAAAGAAAGAAAGAAAGAAAGAAAGAAAGAAAGAAAGAAAGAAAGAAAAAGAAAGAAAGAAAA
>NW_016871150.1:0-1677 GCF_001698545.2 Rhinopithecus bieti
CGCCTTACTTAGAGAGTTTTCTCCATGCCTGGAAGGCAAGGGCAAAGAACACAGAGATTTCCTGTCTACAGTCACTTAGGAGTTTAGCATCCTGGGACACTGTGAGGAACAAGGGAATCTTGTTACTGTGCTGTGGGGAGCCCAGAAAGAGGGAACCTAGTTTTATGATGCAACTGGTTTCCTCCCCAAGTTTAGGGGATGTAGGTTCAAAGGATGTAACTAGCCTACAGGCGCAGAAAGATGGCTAGGTAAATCCAGCTTGTTTAGCAGAATGATTGACTTTTGCCCACAGCAGGTGGGCAAAAAGTCATTCCTGACTGCTAGTCTCTTCAGTCTAGACTGTGTGGCAATTGCTACTAGCTAAGGAATAGAGCTACAAGTGAATATTTTAAGCTGATAGAGGATTTAGGTTTGTCTGTAAGATTATGCTAAATATGTGAATTGTGGTTTTAATGTTAGACATAAGAGAATACCATCAACCATGAGACCTTGAAATGCAGACTTCAACTTTACTTCAAGTGGGATGTTTTCTTATGTTCTTATGGGAAGGAGCCAGTCCCACGTCACATAGCCTACAGATGGTATTTGGAAGGAAAGGGAAAATGGAAGGGGAAGTCAGATTTGGAGATGAGATTGGAAAGGTAGACAATGTAAGCCTTATCTTAGAAGACCTTTATTGCCAGGCTGAGGTGATCTAAACTTCATTGTATATACAAACAATTGGAGAAAGCCTTGTGATCTGGACTGAAAAGGTGTAGAATAATGCAGCTTTAGGGTTTAAACAAATCTGGCTTTGAAGTCCTCTTTCTGATACTTACTATGGGCTCTTAGCTATGTTGCCCATTCTTTCAAATGCCTCATTTTTCTCTCTTGCAGAATATGGATAGTAGTAATTCCCCTTGCATAGCTGTTAATACTAAATATTGTAAATATTAAGTGAGATAATGTATATAAAGTTCAGTGCCTAGCATTGTAGGTACTCAGTAAATACTAGCTATTATGAGTAATCCTTGGACCTCATTACAGCCCTTTGATTCCAGTTTGGTAATTGAGCTTTAGAACAAACAAATGAGGTTGCTCTCTGTTTAGTCGTTAAGTCACTTTCAATTTGTACAGCAGCTGGTAACCTTCATTTGTATTATTCCATTTAGAATGATTCTTGGAAATTGTTAAGATCATTTTACACAAGAAAAAACTGAGGCCCATATGGGAAATGGATTGCTTAAGGTGACATAACAATGTCAGAGCTAGGACTAGGACCCAGACAGATTTCTTTTCTTTTTTTTTTTTTTTTTGTAGAGGCAGGGTTTTTGCCGTGTTGCTCAGGCTGGTCTCTGACTCCTAACCTCAAGCAATCCACCCGCCTCAGCCTCCCAAAGAGCTGGGATTACAAGCGTGAGCCGCCTCACCCAGCCCAGAACCCAGGTTTCTTAATGCTCTTACTCCTAATTCAGTGCTCTTACTCTTAACTGGAGTTTAGGTAACGTCGACTTTTACTTTTTTCTGCGAAACCTATGGTAGACCACACTGTGTAGCTTTTAAAGTTAGAGCTACTTGAATGACAAAAGATTAGGCTAGACAGTAATTTACATACCAATGTTGAATGTTACTTATGGTAAATCCACTAGAAAGCCCCCACCCCTACATCTCCCTATGTTTTATCCTTGAATTCTAGCA
>NW_016871151.1:0-248 GCF_001698545.2 Rhinopithecus bieti
AAAATTAAAAGCCTAACTTCCCCCAAATAATTTAAGAAATAACCACTATAACCAGTTTTCACTGTGTTTTTTCTAAACTTCTTCCATGTATACACAACACACATTCATACTTCACTGATTTTTTTCCTTAATAAAGACACGATAATTCTGCAATTTTCTTTTTTTCATTTAATACATAGTGTACAACTTCCCACTTCAGTACAGGTAGACCTATCTTATTTACGGTAATTTTTAAACATGCCCATAAA
>NW_016871152.1:0-324 GCF_001698545.2 Rhinopithecus bieti
GAAGCTTTCTGAGAAACTTCTTTGTGATCTTTGAATTCTTCTCACGGAGTTACAGCTTAGTTCTCAGGAAGCAGTTTGCTAACACACTTTTCGTGGAATCTGCAAAGTGAGATTTGGGTGCCCCTAAGGGCCATGGTGAAAAAGGAAATATCCTAAGATAATAACTAGAGAGAAGCTTTCTGAGAGATTACTTTCTGATGTGTGACTTCTTCACACAGAGTTCCACCCTTCCCTTCTTAGAACAGTTTGCTGACTCTGTTATCTGGTGTTCTGCAAGTGATATTTGGGAGCTCATTGAGGGCTATGGTGAAAAGGAAATATCCT
>NW_016871153.1:0-1168 GCF_001698545.2 Rhinopithecus bieti
TGAATACCAAGAGCCTGAGAAACTGCTTGGGTGATTTGACTAGTAAAGGCCTGTCCATTATCAGACCGTATAGAGGTGGGAAGGCTAAACCGAGGAATTACGTCTAACAGAAGGGAAGTTATGTCTAACTGCGGTGACCTTCTCAGACCCTGTGGGAAAGGTCTCTACCCATCCAGTGAAAGTGTCTACCCAGACCAAGAGGTATTTTAGTTTTCTGACTCAGGGCATGTGAGTAAAATCAATTTGGCAGTCCTGGGCAGGGGCAAATCCCCAAACTTGATGTGTAGGAAAGGGAGGGGGCCTGAACAATCCCTGAGGGGTAGTAGAATACCAGATGGAACACTGAGAAGTGATTTCCTTGAGGATAGATTTCCACAATGGGAAGGAAATGAGAGGTTCTAAGAGATGGGCTAGCGGCTTGTAACCTACATGGAAGAGGTTATGAAATGACGACAAAATAGAATGGGCCTGTGAGGCTGAAAGGAGATATTTTCCTTGGTCCAAGGACCATTTGCTTGTGTGGGAAGAGATTGATAGGTGGAAGTTTCAGCAGGGGAGTAGGTGGGAGTGACTGATGAGAAGGAGAAAAACTGGCCGTGAGGTACAGAAGTTGGAATGCTAGCTGCTTCTTTAGCCACCTTGTCAGCATAAACGTTGCTTAGAGCAATGGGATCTGATGCCTTTTGATGGCTCTTGCAGTCAATGACTCCAGCTTCCTTTGGAAGTAAAGCAGCCTTGAGAAGAGTTTTTGTTAAAGAGGCATTAATGATAGAGGACCCTTGTGTAGTGAGGAAACCTCTTTCTGCCCATATAACAGCATGATTATGCAGGATATGGAAGGCATATTTAGAGTCAGTGTAAATATTGACACGTAGTGCCTTTGCAAGAGTGAGGGCCCGAGTTAAGGCAATGAGTTGGGCTTGCTGAGAGGTAGTGGAGAGGGGGCAGAGTGGTGGCCTCAATGACAGATGTGGAAGACACTATAGCATAGCCTGCCTTTGCTGGTGAGTGGTGATTAGGCCTGGTGGAACTACCATCAGTAAACCAAATGTGATCAGGGTGAGGAATAGGAAAGAAGGAAATATGGGGAAATAGGGTGAATGTCAGGTCGATCAGAGAGATACAGTCATGGGAGTCAGGTGTGGTATCTGGAATAATGTGGGAGGCT
>NW_016871154.1:0-297 GCF_001698545.2 Rhinopithecus bieti
CAGTGGCTCAAGCCTGTAATCCCAGCACTTTGGGAGGCCAAGATGGGCAGATCACAAGGTCAGGAGATCAAGACCATCCTGGCTAACACGGTGAAACCCAGTCTCTACTAAAAAATACAAAAAACTAGCCGGGCGACGTGATGGGCGCCTGTAGTCCCAGCTACTCAGGAGGCTGAGGCAGGAGAATGGCGTAAGCCCGGGAGGCGGAGCTTGCAGTGAGCTGAGATCCGGCCACTGCACTCCAGCCTGGGCGACAGAGCGAGACTCCCTCTCACAAAAAAAAAAAAAAAAAAAAAA
>NW_016871155.1:0-1167 GCF_001698545.2 Rhinopithecus bieti
AATTAAATGAAATAAAGTCTCCAAAAAATATGGGATTATACAAAATGCTCAAACCTAAGAATCATAGGTGTTCTTGAGGGAGAAGTAAAGGCAAAGTTTGGAAAACGTATCTGGGGGAATAATTGAGGGAAAACTTCTTGGTCTTGCTAGAGATCCCGACATGCAAATACAAGAAGCTAAAAAACCCATGGGAGATTAATTGCAAAAAGGACATCACCAAAGCACACATTGATCAGGCTATGTAAAGTCAACGTGAAGGAAAAAATTCTAAAAGCAGTGAGACAAAAGCATCAGATACCTTATAAAGAAAAACTTATCAGTCTAGTCTCGGAGGCACACTCAAGATGGCCAAATAGGAACCGTTCCAGCCTTCCGCTCTCAGCATGAGCAACACAGAAGATGGGCGATTTCTGCATTTACAACTGAGGTACCGGGTTCATCTCACTGGGGCATGTCGAACAGCAGCTGCTGGTCCCTGGGTGCAGCCCAGCTAGCCAGAGCTGAAGCAAGGAGAGGCATCACCTCACCTGGGAAGTGCAAGGGGGAAGGGAATTCCTTTTAATAGCCAAAGGAAATTGAGACACACAACACCTGGAAAATTGCATAACTCCCACCCTAACATGTGCTTTACGAAGGGTCTTAGAAAAGAGCACACCAGGAGATTATATCCCACACCTGGCCTGGAGAGTCCCAGGACCATGGAATGTCCCTCATTGCTAGCATAGCAGTCTGAGATCTAACTGCAAGGTGGCAGCCAGGCTGGGGGAGGGGCGTCTGCCATTGTTGAGGCTTAAGTAGGTAAACAAACCTGCCAGGAAGCTCGAATTGGGTGGAGCCCACCACAGCTCAAGGAGGCCAGCCTGCCTCTGTAGACTCCACATGTGGGGACAGGGCATAGCTAAAGAAAAACCAGCAGAAACCTCGGCAAAGGTAAATGCCCATCTGACAGCTTTGAAGAGAGCAGTGGATCTCTCAGCACGGAGGTTGAGATCTGAGAACGGAGAGACTGCCTACTCAAGTGGGTCCCTGACCCCTGAGTAGCCTAACTGGGAGACATCCCCCACTAGCGGCAGATTGACACCTCACACCTCACACGGTGGGGTTCACCCCAGAGACGAAGATTCCAGAGCAAGAATCAGATAGCAACACTCGCTGTTCAGCAATATT
>NW_016871156.1:0-695 GCF_001698545.2 Rhinopithecus bieti
AATAAAATAATTTTATTATTATAATAAATGATAGTTAATGATAATAACTATAATAGTAAAATTAATTATGACATTTATTCAAATAGTTTTACAATGTGGATTGCGTGAAGAGTATTGAATTTATCATTTTGTTTGCCCTTTCCTAGTCAAATCAATGTTCTTCAACGTATAAAAAGGTGAGTTTTGCTTTTGTTCTTTAATGCCAGTAACATGCTCTCTCTTTATATATATATATTTGTTTTTCTCCTGATTTCAGAAATTTGATTTTGTTTAGTTATTTAAAGCTTTCTCATATTTTTAGGAATATGAAATTTGCCAAACACAAATATGCTTTACTCAAGAGAGAAGATAATTTCTGAAGAGATATTGAAGAATCACTGTACTATTTATGTAGTTTTAATGCTTAATACCACTTCAACATTGTCTTCAAAATTAAACAAATGGTAGGATCCTTTAATAAAATGGATCATTATTATACAAATGCAAATAGGTCAACATTATACCAAGAAAGATACATGTATACCAGAAAAGTTTAGCATAATAAATATATAAGGTAGCTGGTTGTTCCATATTCTGACATTACCAAAGAGTGCTGACATTTTCTGAACCTTACTTTCTATAATTACTGGTTCATATATCAATACTTGAGATCAAGGAAACACCAACTAAATATTATTAATAGGTAATATAATTAA
>NW_016871157.1:0-1167 GCF_001698545.2 Rhinopithecus bieti
GTGGCCAAGACATTTAAATCCTCTGAGCCTGTTTCTTGGTCTGGAAAACAGAACCATTAATATCTACCAACAGAGGTTGTTGCCAGGAATTAACGCAATCATGTTTTCTGGAGTGCTTAGCATGGGGTCTGGCAGGCCCTTGGTAAGAGGCTTAGTTAGCGCATTTATTTAGTTAACAGATAGTTAACAAATATTGGCACCTCTTGTATGCCAGAGGCTATGCCAGTTGCCAAAACGATAGTGAATAAACAAAGTTCCTAGAGCTTATATTCTAAAGAGGGTGACAGATAAACAAGCATATAAGATAATTTCAGGTAATGATGAGGGCCATGACAAATTAATTAATTGGACTATGAGGAAAAAGAACATAGAGAGGGAGCAAAATTAGATAAAGTGGTCACAGAAGGACTGTTGGCAGAGGGGACATTTGACTAGAGACCTGAATGATTGATTTTTGAAAAAAGATTAGCCAAAGAAAGATCTAGAATAAACATTTTCCTAGCACAAGGAATAGCCAGTGCAAAGGCCCTGGGGCAGGAGGGACTGGTCATCCCCAAAGAACAGCAAGCAGACCAGTGTGGCGGGAACAGAGCCGGCAAGGAGGGAAAATACTGCCACTCAGAAGAAAAATACTGGTTTGTTGGCTGAGATGGGTGGATCACTTGAGGTGAGGAGTTCGAGACCAGCCTGGAAACATGGTGAAACGCCGTCACTACTACAAATACAAAAATTAGCCGAGCGTGATGGCACACACCTGTATCCCTGCTACTTGGCAGGCTGAGGCAGGAGAATCACTGGAACCCAGGAGGCGGAGGCTGCAGTGAGCTGAGATCATGCCACTGCACTCCAGCCTGGACCACCGAATGCGACTTGCCTCAAAAAAAAAAAAAAGAAGAAGAAGAAGAAGAAGAAAAAAAAAAATACTGGCAATGTCCTTTCTTGCAAACTACTGTACACATCTAGATGTAGAAATAAGAAAACCAGCCAGGCTTCCATCTTTAGGTGGCTTGCTTCGCTTCTGATAAACAATTTAAGGCACAAGCACTTAAGCTGTCACTTGCCCGGTGCCAGAAGGTTCCACCCCCACCCTCTGAGAACATGTGCTGTAAGGATGGGAAGACTGTGACAGACGAGACAACCGCTGAAGAGGGAGCAGCAGATTGTTAG
>NW_016871158.1:0-1153 GCF_001698545.2 Rhinopithecus bieti
ATATACAAATGGTACATAATGTACTTACTAAAATTAGTAATGAATATTATTAAAAGCATGAAAATGTTACATTAAGTAAAATTGCAAGATGGAAAAGTGTATGAGTGGATGTAATCATGGCTGAAATAACAGACCAAGCATTCTATAAAAGATAACAAAGTAAATCAAATTACTAACCAGTTATAGTGGGATGGGAGGCAGAAAATGGATGACTTTGTCTTTTCTTAATGTTTTATTTGTATTACTTTTATAATAAAATGTTTTAAAATTAAAAAAAAGATTTTCAAATTATAACAGTTTATTATTACACAAATTAGGATTTCACCCTGTCGCCCAGGCTGGAGTACAGTTAGGATTCCACAGATTATGATTTGTGTAATAATAATAAAATTAAAATTAAAATAATAATATGTTTTCTAAGTTAATTTTACAAAGTCAATTGTTTGATTGGCATTAAAGTTTTGGCATCTTTATGTGTTTGCTTTTCTAACTTTCTCTTCATTAAAAGAACTTGTCTTATTTTGTATGCGTAACTCAATGAGAAAATTAGAAACTATCAGGCCAAAAAAAAAAAAGATAAATCCACATTTTGTGACAAAGTTTAGGTAAGCATAACCAGTGTATACACATTTCAAAATTTTCACTTAGGTCTATATGTGGATAACGATGTGATGCACAATCAAAACAAAAAGCTAAAAATCCTTCCACAGATCACATAATTGATTTTCCTGTCCTCTAAAAGAGTTGTTTTTCATTCTTCACCACTGTTGAACTATTTAGTTTCCTCTCTGCCCAATTCTGCCTAGGAAAATAAATTAATAAAAATTTTAAATTTCAGACATATACATTAAAAGGAAAATATGTTTATCCTGGCCCATATGTTACCATGGGCGAGGTAAAAATTTTGTCCAGCCTCTGCCAAATGCTAGGATTCTTGCAAATCAGGGAGTATGTGTGTTCTCAAAATCCATTAAAAAAATAGACTACTATATTTTTCTTTGATGTAACAGTGTGACGCAAGCAATTAGTAGGATTTTAACATTGCTGTTTTAAATATGTTTGACTATATTTATACGTTGAACACTAGAGCATTAGGCGTTTTCCTTTTAGAATTGTTTTCATGTTTTTTTTTTTTTTTTTTTTTTTTTTTTTT
>NW_016871159.1:0-694 GCF_001698545.2 Rhinopithecus bieti
GTATCTCTGTAAGATGAATTCACAAATCACAAAGCAGTTTCTCAGAAAGTTTCTTTCCAGTTTTTGTTTGAGGATATTTCCTTTGTCACCATGAGCTTCAATGTGCTCTGAAATATCTCCTTGCAGATTGCAAGAATGCAGTGTGATCAAACTGCTCAATGAAAAGAACAGTGTAACTCTGTGAGATGAATTCACACATCACAAAGCAGTTTCTCAGAAAGGTTCTTTCTAGTTTTTCCGAGGATATTTCCTTTATTATTATACGTCTCAATGCACTCCCAAATATCCCTTTAAAGATTACATGATAACAGTGTTAGCAAATGGCTCCAAAAAAGAAAGATGTAACTCTGTGAGATGAATTCACACATCAAAAATAACTTTCTCAGAAAGTTCTTCCTAGTTTTCATCTGGGATATTTCCTTTGTCACCATAGGCTTTAATGTGATCCAAAATATCTCTTCTCAGATTCCTCATAAAAAGTGCTACCAAACTGACTCATGAAAAGAATAGTGTATTTCTGTGAGATGAATTCACACATCACAAAGAACTTTTTCTGAAGGCTGCTTTCTTGTTATTACCTGAGAATATTTCCTTTGTCACCATAGTCTTCGATGAGATCCAGAATATCACTTCTCAGATTCCCCAAAAACAGAGCTACCAAACTGATCCATGAATTGAATCACGTAACTCTGAG
>NW_016871160.1:0-1677 GCF_001698545.2 Rhinopithecus bieti
TAGACAGGGTCTGGCTCTATCACCCAGGCTAGAGTGCAGTAGTGCAATCACAGCTCACTGCAGCTTCAACTTCCTGGGCTCAAGCAATCATCCCACCTCAGCCTCCCAAGTAGCTGAGACTGCAGGCCCTTGCCACCACACTGGGCTAATTTTTGTCTTCTTTGTAGAGACAAGGTTTCACTGTGCTGTCCAGGCTAGTCTTGAACTCCTGGGCTCAAGCAGTCTGTCCTCCTCAGCCTCCCAAAATGCTGATATTACGGGTGTGAGCCACTGTGCCTGGCAGGATGTAGAATTTTATCAAATGTTTTTTTGACATCTATTGAAGTGATCATGAGTTTTGTTCTTGGGTCCATTAATGTGAAGTATCATGTTTATTGATTTGCATATGTTGAGCCATACTTACATCCATAGGATGAATCCCACTTGGTCATGTTGAATGATCTTTTTAATGTGTGCTTGAATTTGGTTTGCTAGTATTTTGTTAAGAATGTTTACATCTACATTCATCAGTGACATGGGCCTGTAGTTTTCTTTTTCTGTCATGTCCTTGTCTGGTTTTGGTATCAGGTTCACGTACACCTCATAGAATGAGTTTGGAAGTGTTCTCTCCACTTCAATTTTTTTGAAGAGTTTGAGTATAAGTGGTATTAGTCATTCTTTAAATGTGTGGTAGAATTCAGCAGTGAAGCCAATGGGTACTGGCCTTTTCTTTGATAGGAGACTTTTTATTATGGTTTCAATCTCATTACTTATTATTGGTTTGTTAAGGTTTTCTATTTCTTCATGGCTCAGTCTTGGTGGGTCAGGAATTTATCCATTTCTTTTAGATTTTTCCAGTTCGCATATCATTCAGAATCATCTCTAATGACTCTATATTTCTGTAGCCTCAGTTGTTCTGTCTCCTTTTGTTGTTCCTAGTTTTATTTATTTGGGTCTTCTCTCTTTTTTTCTTAGTCTAGCTAAAGGTTTGTCAATTTTATTTATCTTTTAAAAAAAACCAACTTCTCATTTTGTTGATTTTCTATATTTTGGGGGTTTTTTGTGGGGGTTGTTTGTCTTAGAAACTGAGACTCACTGTCACTATGTTACTGGGTCTTTATGGCCCTATGAAATTGGGTCTCACTGTGTCTAAGAAACTGGGTCTCCCTATGTCACTATGGTATCCTGCCAGCGAACCAAGATGGTGTGGAAGGTGGTGGTCCACCTTGACCTCGCTTTTTCCAGTGTAGAAACCCTGAATCAAGGGGAAATTTCCTGCATGCCTTGGTGGTGGACAGATGAGAGGGAAGGATGTTATGGATATGGAAGTCCAATTCTCTTACTGTATGCTTAGATTTTTTCCACTTCTCCATGGCCCTGGGAACTGTCTCATTCCCATAGATGAATTCTGGGATATTGCTAGTGATCATCTCAGCACTACATATTTGCTTTTTGTTTTCTGGGCAGGGGAGTGAAGCCAGCTTGCTTCTACATTGCCATTTTGGAACCAGAACTGATTAGGTTTTGAAATCATTCGGGTATTTTTCATTTAATGTTTTATAATTTTATCAAAGTACTACAAGTATACCAAAAACTATACAAATAATACACAGTCCTGTGATAATAGACCTGTCTGCTCCCAGTTGTCTTCATCAGAAACATGCCCCTACATTATAAATATTGTTATATTTATAATAA
>NW_016871161.1:0-1167 GCF_001698545.2 Rhinopithecus bieti
ACGCTTGAGTTAGTGCTTCCAGTTTCTATTAACTGCTCCCCTGAGGTGAACTGAGAAGACTCTGGTTTTTAATCTGACTCCATATTCTAGCTAGAGAGATTACCAAGAGGAGGCTACAAGGATCAGGTTATATTACTTATGTTTATTAGATGGGAAGGAACAGGGAGTTGCCGGAGTAGTAGCAGGACCCCTTAAGGCTGGAGTAATTCATTGAAACAGAAAAGACATTAAGTGTCAGCCAGGATAAGAGTAGTTGTAAAGATAAAAGCAATACTCATAACAAAGTAGAGCTGGTATATTCGGTATAGTGGAAACCCAAAAAACAGATTGGAAACAGAAGGGGTTACTGATCTGCTTTAAACAAGTGGGTCATTCACCACTGTGCATTGAGAAAATAATGGTGGAGTGAAGGATCCCCCACAATGAAATAGGGCTGAAAGAAGATAGAGGATTTCAGTCATTTATTCCCCTAGAATTTCTCCTTTTTCTTTCTTTAATGAAACAACTTGAAGGTATAACTCTTTTTTTCTTATTTATTTTAGTTGACAAAATTTGTATATATCTATCATGTACGACATGTTTTGAAATATATGTATATACTGTGTAATGGCAAAATTGGCCTAATTAACATTCACATTACCTCTCATCATTTGTGTTTTGTCATGAGAACACTTAAAATCTACTCTGAGCAATTTTCAAGAATACAATATTATTGTTATTAACTATAGTCACCATGGTGCACAATGCATCTCTTGAACTTAATTGCTCCTATCTAACTGAAATTTTGTATCCTTTGGCCAACATCTGCCCAACCCTCTGCCTCCCCAAGCCCCTGGTAACCAACATTACAGTCTTTATTTCTGTAAGTTCAACTGTTTTAGATTCCACATGTAAGTGAGATCATTCAGTATTTGTCTTTCTGTACTTGGTTTATTTCACTTAACATAATGTCTTCCTGGTGCATCCATGATGTTGCCAGTGAGAGAATTTTCTTCTTTTTGAAGGCTGAATAGTATTGCATTGTGTACATATACACAATTTTTTCTCTATCCAATCATTTGTTGATGGACACTTAGGTTGATTCTATATCTTGGCTATTGTGAATAATGCTGCAATGAATATGGAAGTGCAGATATCTCTTCAATGTATTTATTTCATTTTCTTTTT
>NW_016871162.1:0-922 GCF_001698545.2 Rhinopithecus bieti
TCAAGCAATTCTCCTGCCTCAGCCTCCCGAGTAGCTGGGACTAAAGGTACCTGCCACCACACCCAACTAATTTTTTATTTTCAGTAGAGACAGGGTTTTACCATGTTGGTGAGGCTGGTCTCAAACTCCTGACCTCAGGTGATCCACCTGCCTCAGCCTCCCAAAATGCTGGGATTACAGGCATAAGCCACCACGCCTGGCCTAATTATTATTATTTTTTAAACAGAGTCTTGCTCTGTTATCTATATTATCTGGGCTGGAGCGCAGTGGCCTAAGCTCAGCTCACTGCATCCTCTGCCTCCTGGGCTCAAGTGATCTTCCCAACTCAGCCTCCCAAGTAGCTGGGACCACAGTCATGCACTACCATGCCAGGCTAATTTTTAAATTTTCTGTAGTGATAGGGTTTTGCCATGTTATCCAGACTGGTCTCAAACGCCTGAGCTCAAGTAGTCTACCTGCCTTGGCCTCCCAAATCCCAGCTCGCCTGCTGGGATTATAGGTGTGAGCCACTGCTCCCAGCCTGAGAACTATTTCAATAATAATTATCTAAAGGATAAAACTGGGACACTCATAGAAATATACATAAAATAAACACGTCAAAGATTTTACTAAACTCACGGCTTCATGAGGGAACCAATAAGATGTTATAACTGGTTCAAAGGGAAGTCAAAATAACGCACATATACAGGCAGTCAAGAATGCAGAAATAAATTTCCTAACAGTGCAAAACTGGTCAGTATCCCACAAGGCAATAATCAATTGCATCTCCACCACCAAAAAAGTTCATTTCCATTTCTCTGGACAAGTTATTTGTATTTCTACTTTTTTTTTTTTTTTTTTTTTTTTTTACAATTTATAAAGTTATTAAATAATTCAATTATCTCAGCCCTCTGCATTACCAGAGAACACTATTTTAAAAGAC
>NW_016871163.1:0-1166 GCF_001698545.2 Rhinopithecus bieti
TGTTGTTTTGAAATTTTTCCAAAATTTCAAGTCCACGGGCTCTTCTCCTCTCAAGGCACTATCTTGTTTACATTTTTCTATAATATGGAGTACAGTCATAATGCTGGACACACTCTTCCTATTTTGGATAAAATTTGAATACCCTTTTTATCAGGTTGGAGTTCTGGATTATCTAAATAGACTTTTCATGAAGAGAAGCAATCACAGTATGTGAAGTTTCCCTTCATCTTTTTAGTAGCTGGCCTAAGAAACAAAGATTTTACATCTTATAAAGGTAATTTTCTGTGTGATCTTTATTAGGTTTTTTATTATTTAGGAAAACTGACCTTTAAAAGGGCTAAAAATTTTATATCCATGTAAATTTCTATATTGCTTTTGAAGTATTTTGAATATCATTCTGGTTGAAAGAATGACTATTATTTCACAGTTACCTGTTTTGACCAAGTGTTTTGAATGTTTTAACATCTCTGGGACTTTCCACGTTCAAAACTTAAGTCTTTTGGCCTAAAATTAACTTTGGGATTTTTCAGCTGGGCCCCTGGGAAGCCTCAAAGAACAGACATTTCATCTTTTAGAGATATTAAATGTTTAGACTTATTTGGTAAATTGTGTGGAAGGCATTGTCAAATGATAAATGATACTAGATCTTTCAGTTATAGTATGGGTATGTTATTAATATGTGTTCTAGAACCTGTATACAGGTTTTAGATTTATGAAAATCTAATATATTATCAAGCATAATTTTGATTTTTATGTTAACTATTTTCTAAAGTTGTTCATATGTATATGTTATTAGTGGAAATATTCTAAAGATTATATGAGATGCATGAAAGTCTGGTGTTCCTGATAAGACACTGTCAGTCATAATTCTTGCTGCTATCCTTTAATTTGGCACATGATAGAAATAATTACTGTTTTTGTCAATTGAGAGCTTTCATCAAATTTTAACCATGGCTATTGTCAATTTTTTGCCATCCACAGTTACTGTTTTGAATTCTTTTCTAAAGATAAATGTACATTTGCAAATGCAATTACCCATAGTTAATTTTTTATGAAAAAAAAAAAAAAAACAGATTCGTGATAACTTAAAGACAATATAAAAATTTCCAGAAGTCTGATAAAGATATTGTTGAGTTCATAAAACTTCTAATCAAGATTAAGCAAAA
>NW_016871164.1:0-688 GCF_001698545.2 Rhinopithecus bieti
TGTATTTACTTAATATATGCTAAAGTATCCAGTAAAAGGTTTAAGAATATTCACTGATGCTGAATTTCTCAAAACCTTCTTACTTGAAAATAAATTATTATTATTATTGTTATTTTGAGACAGAGTCTCGCTCTGTCGCCCAGGCTGGAGTGCAGTGGCGCGATTTCAACTCACTGCAAGGTCCAACTCCCCGGGGTTCACACCATTCTCCTGCCTCAGCCTCCCGCATAGCTGGACTACGGGTGCTTGCCACCACACCCAGCAAATTGTTTGTATTTTTAGTAGACACGGGGTTTCACCGTGTTAGCCAGGATAGTCTCGGTCTCCTGACCTCGTGATCCACCCACCTTGACCTCCCAAAGTGCTGGCCTCGACCTCCCAAAGTGCTGGGATTACAGGCGTGAGCCACCGCACCCAGCCGAAAAATAAAATTTTAATTGGTATAAGAAAATCGAGCAATTAATGACAGTTTCAGTCCTACAAAGGATTCGTGTTTTAAAAGTCAGTATTTTGCTTTAAGTTACTTTTTTGTTTTTGTTTTTTGTTTCATTTTGAGACGGGGTCTTTCTCTGCCACTTAGGCTGGAATGCAGTGGTGCCAGAGTAGCTCAACTGCAACCTCGAACTCCTGCACTCAAGTGATCTTCCTGCCTTAGCCTCCTGTAAATCACTTAAAAGAGTATAGAGAG
>NW_016871167.1:0-250 GCF_001698545.2 Rhinopithecus bieti
GCTGCTGAAGCCAGAGCGGCTGACCCCAGGGAGCCTGGCTGAGCCGGCACTGAAGCCCCTGCGGCTGCTGCTGTGGCTCCTGATGGTGGTGGATGTGCTGGCCATGGTTCCAGGAGATGAGAGGGCTGTGGAGAGCGTTAGAGGCTGGAGGTGAGAGGGAAGAGAAGCAGGACTAAGAATCAGGCTCCAGGCAGCAGCTTATATATGGAGAGCATGGGCTGGGCCCAGTCCTGGAAGGTGAGCTTGCAGG
>NW_016871168.1:0-1113 GCF_001698545.2 Rhinopithecus bieti
TTTCTCCTTGTACATTCCTCCTTTTCTTTCCTTCCATCAAGCAGGTAGCTAGTCGAGGCCCTCTTGGCCTGAACTGGAATTCACTCTGATTTGTAAAAAGATGTGCTGTTTCTTATTTGAGTGGTGGACTAATATTTGTACCTGCTACACGGGCCTGGTTTTCCCCAGGGCTTGTGCTAGCACATATAGCATCTTTGTGAAAGTTTTTTTTGAAAGGCACTACCTCTGGGCTGACCAATCAGGAAAAGGCTCACTTCCCTCTGAGCTGGCAGTGTTGTGTCAGGGTGCTTGGCTTGATATATAGAATTATTGGGCTGCATTGCAGCCCACGTCCACGTCCATTGTACCACACACAACCTGCACAAACACACATAGCAATCTTGAGGGCTCCTGTTCTTGCTTTGAAGCACACATCAGGACATGGCGCTCCCTTGTTTAAAACCCTTTAATGACTCCCCATGGCTTAGGTCTGCACTGACAAATACACTAGTCTCTAGTTACGTGTGGCCCTTGAGCATTTGAAATGTGGCTAGTTCAGATTAAGATGTGCTGTCACTGTAAAACTACACACCAGATTTCAATGACTTCGTATTCAAAAAAGAGTGCAAAATGTCATTAATCAGTATTTTAATTACATGTTAAAATCATAATATATTTGACATAGTGGGTTAAATAAATTATAATATTAAAGTTGATTTTACCCCTTTCTTTTTTCTGTTTTTTCGTGTGGCTGCTAGAATATTTAAAATTGTATATATGGATCACATTACATTCTTAATGAACAATGCCGATCTAGGTGAAGTTCAAAATCCTGACGTTCACACTACAGGCTGTTGTATGCTGGTCTTTCCTTCTTTGATAGCCTTATCTCTCCTCCAGTTTCCTCCTTTTTCCTTATTTCTCCTACACATGCATATGCACATTCACTCATCTGGTCTTGCAGCCACTCAAAAATCTCTTATAATTCCCATTCATGATGTTTGCTTTTGCACAAGCTTTTTCATTTTCCTCAAATTCACTTGTCTCCTTTGGTTCTTGGTTTCCTCATGTGCCCAATTAAGAGAGAGCAACAGATCTGAAACATTATTTTCAGCCTAGTGGTTTTATAATTTT
>NW_016871169.1:0-694 GCF_001698545.2 Rhinopithecus bieti
CACATGGAGACATCGAAAAGAATAATAAGACTTCTTTATTCAAGTTTATCCAAACAAATTTACTACAATGAAATGCATAGTATTTTAGAAAAATGTAATGTACCAAAATTTACTCAAGAAAGCATAAAAAAATCTATCACTAGTATTGGAGGGTCAATAATTTCACAGCATTTCTATCCTTGGAATTTATCTTGCAGATACATCTATATATAGGAAAAATAATATGTGCCCAAGATTGTTTACTGAAAATTGTTTGTAATAACAAGAAATTTGAACAACCTAAATACTGTCTATAGGGAATGGGTTAAAATGAATTATGGTACAGTCATGAAGTGGAATGCTATGTAGCTCAAACGATCAAAGAAGCAAAAATAATACATTATTAATATATAAATAAATATACACGTGGGACAATCTTCAAGATATATTATAAAGTAACAGAAAGTGAAGTGATAAATGAATGTATAGTACTCCAGCAGTGCTTTAAAAATGAAAACAAAAGATAATCATATTTACTTGTAACTTGTATGTGTGTTTGTTTATGCATATACATATATATATACACATATGATTTTTCTGAAAGTATAACGGGAACCTTATAATAGGTTCTATGAAATGGAGCTAAGTGCTTAGAGGACAGAAGTAAGACCTTTTTTTATTTTTTACCATTTTGTACATTTTGATTTTTTTTTTT
>NW_016871170.1:0-1165 GCF_001698545.2 Rhinopithecus bieti
TTTCATGATCAAAGAAACGTTATTCACCTTAAGGGTGACTTTTTGAATTATTTATCTGTATTTCATTTCTGAAATATCACACAATTATACCTCCACTCCAGAGAAAAAAAGAACAAATACAAATGTCAAGGAGGCAAGAACATTCATAGAATTAAAGCAAAACTCGCAAGTGTTTGACTTAGAAATGTACATAGTGCAGCAAATTTTTAAAGTACAGCTTTAGTTGATGACTGATGTGTATGTAACAATTGTGAACAATTTAATCAGGTATAAAAATGTGAGTTCAAAGTCTTTAGGCTCAAATACTTATCATACATACTTTAGTCATTTCTTTTTATTCTTAGTTTGTTGAGAGGTTTCTTTTTTTGAGACAGAGTTTCTCTCTTGTTGCCATGAATATGGAAAGATTTGCTTACATAAATATGTATATTTTAGATGAAAATCAAGGGGTAGTGACATCTCCCTGGTCTCTTAACAATATTTGGATTTTTGCAAAGAATTAGCAACACCCAACCTTAAGTGTGAATTAAGTGTTTCTAAAGAACCTGTGTAACAGATTAGCTAGCAGTGTTCTAGCTTTCAGGAGATGGAGTAATTGGGGGTGCAAATATCTGAGATAAGACAGTGCATATCATATGATTTTTGTCTTATTCTGTGGATGTGCTATTATTTTACATGAATGGATTTTGCATGTGGAACCATCCTAGATTTCCCAAGGATAAACTTCACTTGTCCTCGGTAAATGGGTGTCACTGAGTCATGGTGTATGATCCTTTTTAATTCTCCCCTGTTTCTGATTAATTTTTTAGTTGAAGAGGCTCTAATAGTGGGCATAGAAAATGTGACAATATTCATTCTTACTACAATTCAGATGTGCAGGAAATGTTGCTTCTTTATTTTTTCCAAAATGGATTTGATCTTCCTTAACAAGTCCCTATCCACTGGGGAGAAGAGAAAAAAGTGATTATAAGGCCTAGTCCCATCCATCTCAAACTATCTGTGGTAAGAAATTTTTTGTTGTTGTTGTTTGTTTTTAATTTCTAACCAGTTGCAGATACTTTCATAAAATTCAAGAGAAATGAATTACTGGGAAATAAAAGTTCTAAAAGTGCCGGCCAGGTGCGGTGGCTCAAGCTTGTGATCCCAGCACTTTGGGAGGCCGAGA
>NW_016871171.1:0-1162 GCF_001698545.2 Rhinopithecus bieti
ATGTACCCTAGAACTTAAAGTATAATAATAATTTTAAAAAAAGTTTTTTTCTTTTCAGGCTTTCTTCTAGTCAAGATGAGTGATAAACCAGACTTGTCGGAAGTGGAGAAGTTTGACAGGTCAAAACTGAAGAAAACTAATACCGAAGAAAAAAATACTCTTCCCTCAAAGGAAAGTAAGTCATGGAGGGTTCTGATGGAAACAAACAATAGAGAAAGTTAATAGGTTCACTAAATAAACCTATCTTCTAGTAAAGTTTTGATGCAAAGTAAGCAATAATTAGAGTACCATGGTATTTAATACAGCAGTTAAAACTATCAAATAGTTTTCTTCTGGTTCTCATGGGCCCAGTAGTGATAGGGGAATAAAAAACTAGTTTCTTGTTAGAAAAGTATTAAAACCACATTAAAACCAGTCTTGGGATATTGGATGTAGCACTAAAAAACACTTAGTTTTTGTCTACTTTTGGGTATTTGGCATTTTTCTGCATTTAGAAATTTGAGTCCATAATATTATCCCTAAATAACCCTGTAGACTGCAGTTTTGGCTTTCTATATCTGATGACAAGATAAGGTGAGACAACAAATTTAGATCTTGGTGTACTCAAAGCTCTCAGATTCAAGGGATCGGTTTTGCCCTCTGGAGTTAGACCCTGCTGGAGAAACTCTAAGCATATTCACAAAGGCTGAGGGACACTTTTTGTTAATGTCACTTTTATTTGAGAGTTGCAACATTAGTTAAAATTATCTGAAAGTGTATAATTTTTTAACTTAATAGTGATAGATAAATCTGAAGAAAGTACTTCACTTACTCCTCAGTCTTCAGTAATCTGAAAAAATGACAACAGCATTTGGAAAACAAGCCCTAGAGTTGATGTAGTTTCTAGTTGGTAGTTCAGGTGCTTAATGTGCACACACATGCACACACACACCCCACTGTGAGTTTTGTGGTTAATGCCTTGGCATTCTAAATTTAAAGCATGTATGGCAGCCTTCAATGACTTACAAAGAGCTCTTTTGGAAGAAGCTGAACTTAGTCTTAGGAAAATACTTTTGTAATTTTTTGTTTCTTTCTTCCCCAGCTATCCAGCAGGAGAAAGAGTGTGTTCAAACATCGTAAAATGGGGATCTCCTCCAAAGAGCAGATTTCAACATTGCCTGAC
>NW_016871172.1:0-1415 GCF_001698545.2 Rhinopithecus bieti
TTTATTTCTCTTTGTACATTCCTCCTTTTCTTTCCTTCCATCAAGCAGATAGCTAGTCGAGGCCCTCTTGGCCTGAACTGGAATTCACTCTGATTTGTAAAAAGATGTGCTGTTTCTTGAGTGGTGGACTAATATTTGTACCTGCTACACAGGCCTGGTTTTCCCCAGGGCTTGTGCTAGCACATATAGCATCTTTGTGAAAGTTTTTTTTTGAAAGGCACTACCTCTGGGCTGACCAATCAGGAAAAGGCTCACTTCCCTCTGAGCTGGCAGTGTTGTGCCAGGGTGCTTGGCTTGATATATAGAATTATTGGGCTGCATTGCAGCCCACATCCACGTCCATTGTACCACACACAACCTACACAAATACACATAGCAATCTTGAGTGGCTGGCTCCTGTTCTTGCTTTGAAGCACACATCAGGACATGGTACTCCCTTGTTTAAAACCCTTCAATGACTCCCCATGGCTTAGGTCTGCACTGACAAATACACTAGTCTCTTAGTTACATGTGGCCCTTGAGCATTTGAAATGTGGCTAGTTCAGATTAAGATGTGCTGTCACTGTAAAACTACACACCAGATTTCAATGACTTCGTATTCAAAAAAGTGCAAAATGTCATTAATCAGTATTTTAATTACACGTTAAAATCATAATATATTTGATATAGTGGGTTAAATAAATTATAATATTAAAGTTGATTTTACCCCTTTCTTTTTTCTGTTTTTTAATGTGGCTGCTAGAATATTTAAAATTGCATATGTGGATCACATTACATTCTTTTTTTTTTTTTTTTTGAGACAGAGTCTTGCTCTGTCACCCAGGCTGGAGTGCAGTGGCCGGATCTCAGCTCACTGCAAGCTCCGCCTCCGGGTTTATGCCATTCTCCTGCCTCAGCCTCCCGAGTAGCTGGGACTACAAGCGCCCGCCAAGTTTTTAATATTTTTTAGTAGAGACGGGGTTTCACCGGGTTAGCCAGGATGGTCTCCATCTCCTGACCTTGTGATCCGCCCGTCTCGGCCTCCCGAAGTGCTGGGATTACAGGCTTGAGCCACCGTGCCCGGCCCACATCACATTCTTAATGAACAATGCCGATCTAGGTGAAGTTCAAAATCCTGACATTCACACGATAGGCTGTTGTATGCTGGTCTTTCCTTCTTTGATAGCCTTATCTCTCCTCCAGTTTCCTCCTTTTTCCTTATTTCTCCTACACATGCATATGCACATTCACTCATCTGGTCTTACAGCCACTCAAAAATCTCTTATAATTCCCATTCATGATGTTTGCTTTTGCACAAGGTTTTTCATTTTCCTCAAATTCACTTGTCTCCTTTGGGTCCTGGTTTCCTCATGTGCCCAATTAAGAGAGAGCAACAGATCTGAAACATTCTTTTCAGCCTAGTGGTTTTATAATTT
>NW_016871173.1:0-767 GCF_001698545.2 Rhinopithecus bieti
GTATACAAACATTTCTTGAAGAAACAGAAAGGTTAGTAATTTTAAGTATTCTCACAGGTGCAGGTACACGGGCTCTCATAAGAAAAGACACAGCCACCGTCCCCACTTTTGAAAGCTTTGGGTGTATTCATATTTTCTTTACTGCTTATCTTCTCCTCTGCATCCTTACGTGGTCCCTACCACAGGGCTCTGTCTCTCTATCTCTTTTTTTTTTCTCTCTGGCCTCTCCTTCTTCCCCTCATTCTCCTCTCTCTTTCTTTCCTTCTCTCTCTCTCCTCTCTGTCTCTTTCTCCTCTCCCTCTTTCCTCTCTCTCCCTCTCTCTCTCTCTTTTTTTTTTTTTTTCTCTCGATGGAGTCTCACTTGCTGCCCAGGGTGGAATGTGGTGGTACAACCTCGGCTCACTGAAACCTCTGCCTCCTGGGTTCAAGCAATTCTCCTATCTCAGCCTCCCAAGTACCTGGGATTACAGGTGCGAACCACCACGCCCGGCTAATTTTGTATTTTAGTAGAGATGGGGTTTCACCATGTTGGCCAGGCTGGTCTCAAACTCCTGACCTCAAGCAATCCACCCACCTCGGCCTCCCAAAGTGATGGGATTACAGGCACGAGCCACCGCGCCCAGCCCCTCTTTTCTCCCTCTTTGTCTCTTTCGCTCTCCTTTTCAGTCTCTTTCTCAGTATCTCTCTTCCCTCTTTCCCCACTCCCTCTCTCTCTCTTTCCCTCTCCTTTCTCAGTGTTTCTCAGTATCTGTTTCCCCTCCCTCTTT
>NW_016871174.1:0-275 GCF_001698545.2 Rhinopithecus bieti
ACATGCACACACATGCACACACGCACACATACACATGCACACACACACACATACACATGCACACACACGCACACATACACATGCACACACATGCACACACACGCACACATACACATGCACACACATGCACACACACACGCACACATACACATGCACACACATGCACACACACACGCACACATACGCACACACATGCACACACACACGCACACATACACACGCACACACATAAACACACACACACACACACACACACACACACACACACACACACA
>NW_016871175.1:0-1775 GCF_001698545.2 Rhinopithecus bieti
GAGAAAGCAGAAGGAAGCTTTCTGTGAAACTGCTCCATGTCATGTGAATTCCGCTCACACAGTTAAGCTTCTCTTTTCATTGAGCAGAATCATTACACTGTTTTTGTTTAGTCTTAGAAGGGATATTCTGGAGCACTTTGAGGCGTACGGTGAGAAAGGAAACGTCTTCAGATAGAAACTGGAGAGAAGCTTTCTGAGGAACTGTTTTGTGACGTGTGCATTCCACTCACAGAAATTTACCGTTCTTCTCTTAGAGGATTCCGGAATCCCTTTTGGAGAAAAAGCTACCAAGAGACATTCGGGAGTATAGGGATGCCTGTGGTGAAAAAGGAAACGTCTTCAGATAGAAACTGGAGAGAAGCTTACTGAGGAACTGCTGTGTGATGTGTGCATTCCACTCACAGTGTTATACCTCTCTTCTTATACAGTGTCGGTGAAACCATTTTGGAGAAACAGGTACCAAGTGATATTCGGGAGCATGTTGCTGCTGATGGTGAAAAGGGAAATAGCCTCAGACAAAAACTGGAAAGAAGCTTTCTAGGAAACTACTCTGTGATATGTGTCATCATTTCACATAGATAAAGCTTTCTTTACATTACGCAGATTGGAAACTGTCATTGACAGAACCAGGAAAAGACCTTCAGGAGCACATTCAGGACTATGGTAAAATGGATATATCTTCAGATAAAACTAGAAAGAAGCTTTCCGTGAATCTGCTTTTTTCTATGTTTATTCATCTCACACAGATGAAGCTTCCTTTACATTACGCAGCTTGGAAAGTCCCTTGTGGATGGATCTGCAAAGGGATATTTGGGATCACATTCGGGCCTATTGTGAAATAGGAAATATAGTCAATAAAAACTGGATAGAAGCTTTCTGAGTAACGGCTTGGTGATGTGTGCATTTCACTCAGGGAGTTATAACTTTCTTCTCATAAGGAATAGCTTGAAAACTGTTCTGTAAAACCGAAAGAATGATATTCAGAGCACATTGAAGACTATGGCAAAAAGTGAAATGTCGTCAAATAAAAAAGAGACAGAAGCTCTCGAAGAAACTGCTCTCTGACACGTCCATTGTTTTCACAGGGTTAAAGCTTACTCTACATTTCCCTGTTTGAGAGTCGGTCTTTGAGGGTTTTGCAAAGGCATAGTAAGTAGCAACTGGAGGCCTGTGTGAGGCAAGGAAATGTCTTCCATCAAAAATTGGAGAGAAGCTTTCTGCACAACTCTTTTGTGATGTTTCTATTCATCGTATAGAGTTAAATCATTCTTTGGATTGAGCTGTTTGAAATCACTGCTTCTGTGGAATCTGAGAAAGGACATTTGGCAACACTCTTTAAAATATACTGAAAAAGAAATAACCTGAGCAAGAAACCAGAAGGAAGGTTTCTCAGAAACCACACTTTATCACATGAATTCCGCTCACACAGTTAAGCTTCCCTTTTCATTGAGCAGTATCATAACACTGTTTTGTTTAGTCTGTGAAGGGATACTCAAGAGCACTTCGAGGATTACGGTGAGAAAGGAAACGTGTTCAGATAGAAACTGTAGAGAGGCTTTCGGAGGAGCTGCTTTGTGACGTGCGCATTTCACACACAGAAATATACCTTTCTTCTACTAGAGGATTCCGGAATCCCTTTTGAAGAAAAAACCACTAAGAGACATTCGGGAGTTAGGGACGGCTATGGTTAAAAGGAAATATCCTCAGACAAAATTTGAAAGAAGATTTCTGTGAAACTGCTTTGTGTTAGATATATTTATTCATCTCGCATAGTT
>NW_016871176.1:0-297 GCF_001698545.2 Rhinopithecus bieti
GCCTGACCTCAGGTGATCTGCCTGCCTTGGCCTCCCAAAGTACTGAGATTACAAATGTGAGCCCAACTGCGCCTGGCCTTTTTTTTTTTTTTAAAGAGGTGGGGTCTTGCTGTGTTGCCCAGGCTGGTCTTGAACTCCTGGATCCAGTAACTCCTGGGTCTGAACACCTTGGCCTCCCAAAGTGCTGAGGTTATAGGTAGGAGCCCAACTGCGCCTGGCCTTTTTTTTTTTTTTTAAGTGTTGGGGTCTTGCTATGTTGCCCAGGCTGGTCTTGAACTCCTGGGCCCAAGTGATCCT
>NW_016871177.1:0-279 GCF_001698545.2 Rhinopithecus bieti
TTTTTTTTTTTTTTGAGACGGAGTCTCGCTCTGTCGCCCAGGCTGGAGTGCAGTGGCGCGATCTCGGCTCACTGCAAGCTCTGCCTCCCGGGTTCACGCCATTCTCCTGCCTCAGCCTCCCAAGTAGCTGGGACTACAGGCGCCCGCCACCTACACCCGGCAAATTTTTTGTATTTTAGTAGAGACGGGGTTTCACCGTGTTAGCCAGGATGGTCTCGATCTCCTGACCTCGTGATCCGCCCGCCTCGGCCTCCCAAAGTGCTGGGATTACAGGCGTGA
>NW_016871178.1:0-1779 GCF_001698545.2 Rhinopithecus bieti
TGGGATTACAGGCTTGAGCCACCGCGCCCGGCCTATTATTTGTTTTTAATAAAAATGGGGACTAAAGAGAGAAAAATTATGTTTCAAAAAGCTATAGTACCCCCATTGTTAGATTCTAGTCTCACTGTTCTTGAGTTTTTGCTATTTTCTGCAATTTGGACTATATCCTGAATTCTTTGTGGCTGCAGTAAGCCGTGATCACACCACTGCACTCCAGCCTGCATGACAGAGTGAGATCCTGTTTTGAAAAAAACTAAATTTTAAAAATTGTTGTGTGTCACAGAGATAACCAGTTTTTCTTGTTGACTGCATCTTTAACTATGGCTGTCCTGAGGCTAACCTAACTAATGCTCCAAACTAATGTTTTCCACACTAATGCTTTCAAATTTTTCTTCCACTTTTCTGACTTGGACTCAATAAAATTGCTACTACCTTTTTCCTGAGGCCCTGTAAGCTGAAGCTTATTCTTTTAAAACAGGTAGTGAAAACATGTCTGATTGCCACTGCCTTCCTGCTCTACAACTAAAGGTATTCTGAGTTGCACATCTGGATAAATTGTGCCCAACATTAACTTTTGTTTTTCTTATATTTCCATAGAAATGCCCCGTATTAAAAATCTGCTTGTCTTCATCACATATAGAGGCCTAGCCCATGTGCAATGCCACCTCCTGCTATGGGAAACGGTGTTTAACTGAACTGATTTAGTCCCAGGACTAGGAAACTGATTAAAAATATATGGGGCAGTGTGTTTAAATTTACTCTTTCCTAGCTGACTATAGATGCATTGCCTATGAGTTAGCCCTGATCCACAAGGGGCAGTACCAAATAAAATAAAGTAAAATAAAAAAAAATTCACTCATTCTTGTCTATCCCAGTATGTTTGTCCAACAACCTCTGACCCAAATCTCTCTGCCAGTCACCCCATGTCTGACTGGTTCTTGGAGCTATTCACCTGGATCCCTCAGAGCTTAAGATCAATTCTACAAAGGCTTCTTCTTCTTTTTTTTTTTTCTTTTTTCTTTTTTTTCATAGACAAAGTCTCACTTTATTGCCTAGGCTAGTCTTGAACTCCTGGGCTCAAGCAATCCTCCTGCCTTGGCCTCCCAAAGTGCTGGGATTATAGGCATGAACCACCACGCCCGGCCTCTACAAAGGCTTCTGAAGCTAGGACTTTCACTCCTTACCCTAGGACTCGTTATATATCTTACAGTTCACTGCTCATTTAAACACTACATTAAAACTCTAGGTAAGAATACTAACACCTTACTTCTGCAAGCCTCAAAACCCCAACTAGGTACCATGAGTCCAGGCAGACAGCCGCAAAGCAATTCCACTCTTCTTACCTTGAGGTCAACACCTGCCCTAACTACACCCCTGCCGGCAGAAAGAAGCTAAAGCAGTCTTCGCCCCTTTTCCATCTCACAGCTTGGTTTCAAGAAAAAGGTTGTTACAGGCCGGGCGCAGTGGCTCACGCCTGTAATCCCAGCACTTCAGGAGGTCAAGGCAGGCGGATCACAAGGTCAGGAGATGAAGACCATCCTGGCCAACATGGTAAAACCTGTCTCTACCAAAAATACAAAAATTAGTTGGGCGTGGTGGCACATGCCTGTAATCCCAGCTACTCGGGAGGCTGAGGCGGGAGAAACGCTTGAACCAGGGAGTCGAAGGTTGTGGTAAGCCGAGATCGCACCACTGCACTCCAGCCTGGCAGCAGAGCGAGACTCCGTCTCAAAAAAAATATTAAAAAAATAGGCCGGGCGCGGTGGCTCAAGCCTGTAA
>NW_016871179.1:0-2112 GCF_001698545.2 Rhinopithecus bieti
TTTCTTTAATCCTGCTCTGCACTTCTTTCTCATTTACTACACGGGATATTATAAAGAATAAATAGCAGATACTCTTAATTTACAATGATTAGTCATTCCATTTGTTCTCTATATTTACAATAACTGTAAAATAACATTGAACTCTATAGCTTCTTCGAGGTCCAAGGAAAACCAAAACACTTTCCGAAGAATGGAAAATAGCTTTTAAAAAGTCCTCTACAAAAGTTCCCCCGTCTCTTTGTACTTTAAGAAAAAAATAACTTTTCCCCCCTGCTTCGCCATGCGAAGGGCACTGGAATATAAATAGCAGGTTAACATTATTAGCAACAACCAGAATAAGTCTCTCTTTTCTCTGTTCTTTTTTTTCCTTTTGCTTACTTTTTTTTAAAAATACAGTAGAAGCCGGTAACTTTTAACGTATAATACTGACCTTTTAATAAGTAAATTAAAACTGGGACCGTATATACACACACATATACATTCCTACACAGTTAAACAGTGCATTACATGAACCAGAAAGCTAGGTCTCTGTAGCCCAAAAAAAAAAAAAAAAAAAAAAAGTTCATTGAAAACCCTCGCTAGAGGGTGGTGGAACTGGTTGGAGGCGGTGCAGCGGGCGTCGGTGGGGATCGATCAAGTGTCCGGGTGCGGGCAGGGGGCCCCCGAGTTCTAGCACGAGCACTTGCACTCGGAAATGATGGGGTACTGGATGGGAATCCAGCCGCAGCGCTGGCCCCCGCGCCGCTGACAGCGCCACCGCAGCACCGTGAGGTGCACGGACTTGGACGGCTTGCACACCATGCCCTCGGGCACGGAGCACGAGCGCTTACTGAAGCAGCTGCCCACCTTCACGTAGCGCGGCCAAAAGCGGCTGCCCAGGTCGTTCCACGCGTACAGCACGGGGCAGAACGTCTGCGACCACAGCCACATCTGTAACTTCCTCCGCAGCTTCTTGCTCAGGCGCTGCTTCTTGCCCTGGGCCAAGCCCTCGGAGAACTCCAGCCCTTTGATCTCGCTCGGCATGGCCCCCGACGGCCGCTGCCGCAGC
Organism: Rhinopithecus bieti; assembly: GCF_001698545.2. Taxonomy (NCBI): domain Eukaryota; kingdom Metazoa; phylum Chordata; class Mammalia; order Primates; family Cercopithecidae; genus Rhinopithecus; species Rhinopithecus bieti. The sequence continues at coordinate 1,049 of NW_016871179.1, forward strand.
AGCTGGTCCAGCTCCGCCAGGTCCTCCGCGCCCCAGCCGCACCCCGCCCCGCCGGGCCGGTCCTCGGGGGGCGAGGTGGCCATGAAGCCCGGGTCGTAGTGGCCCCCGAGCAGCGAGCGCAGCAGCGTCTCGTTCAGATCCTTCTCCTTGGGGTCAAAGATAGGGTCTGGGTGTTCGATGAGGTCCACCAGGGGCAGGTTGTCGCTGGGCGCCGGGCGGATGTGGAGATAGTGCTGGCCGCCGGCCGGTGTCGCCCGCAGCCCCAGGACCACCACCAGGGCGTAGAGGGTGACCCCTAGGCTGGGGCAGCGCTCCATGCCTCCGGCGCGCGCCCGGGGCTGCTGCTTAGTCCCGCGTCCCCGGAGGAGAGCACGCCGAGCCCGCGGCGCCGCCGCGCTCCCCCGTCTCTCCGGAGGCGGCTCACCCGAGGCTGGGCAGGCGCAGGGCCGGCAGCATGAGCCGCCGGGAGAGCCCTTCGCGCAGCGCCGGCTCCCACCGGGGCGGAAGAAAGGCACACAAGTTGGCCGCAACTCCTCTCCCGGGTCTACTGGGGAAGGCGGCCGCGGCGGGGCATCCGAAATTACTCCAGGGCGACCGCGGGGCGCGGGAGGCGCCGGCTCCTCGCTGCCTTCCCGGGCCGGCGGCGGCGCAGGGCGCGTGGACGAGCCGCTCTCCCCTCCTCCTCTCGCTGCTCTTCGTCCTGCCGCTCTGTGCAAGCGCCGCTGGCTGAGCTGGTCCTAGGGGCACTTCCCTCCGCCTGCTCCGGGCTCCGCGGCCGGCTCTGCCCGGCGGACTCCAGCGGCGGCGGCGGCGGCGGCGTCCGCGCACGTTGGCACCGGTTTGTCTGTCTCGCAGGGTCCAAGCCTTTAAATTTCCTGCACTTTCAGCTCCATCACCATGGAAACCACTGACTCTCTCGGCGTTGCCCCCCCCCCCCCCCTTCCCCCCCCCCGGGGAGCTGGAGCTGCAGAGGCTCCCGGGGAAGCCGCCTGTACTCGCCGCGGAGGCGGCGGCGGCGGCTTCGGCAGCGCCCAGGGCTGTGCCCCGCCGGACCCAGATGCCCA
>NW_016871180.1:0-2252 GCF_001698545.2 Rhinopithecus bieti
CATCTTGCTCTGCCCCCCTATTATTATTATTATATCATACCCTTTGCCACCTCCATAAGTGTTGTGGCTGTAGAAAATTTTGGGTAGGTTGTTTTTGTTTTGCTACTATAGCCTTATGCACTTCTCTTGGATGGTTTAATATTGGGCTTTGTGATTGTACCATAAAGCTAGCTGCAGCCAATATGGACAGGTTTATTCATGATCCTTGTTTAGTGGAAGAAGGTCTTGTCTGCCACAAGCAAAGGGCTTATCTATATAATTCACAGTGGTATAAGCTCCCTGCTCAGCTCCATAGCGGGAAACCAAGATGGGTAGGGTCAAAGCAGTCAGTCTTGCCAACAGGTCATTCAGTGGCAGGCATAGGCATCAGTGCCAAGGCAGGGGCCTAGTGGGTAGCCCCCTAGTGCCCAGAGGTGTGACTAGGTAGGTGTGGAGCTGGGGAACCTCTTTGGTTTCAAGTTTTCTGCATAGTGAGGGAAGCGGATACCTAAACTCTTAATCCAGGACAATGGGCTCCAGATCCCTGGGGATCTGCCTGAGTATACAGCAGAGAGTGTCTTACTGCATCACAATCTCTGCACAGGAGGTTTGGGTGTCTCAGGCTGTTTATCCACACAAGAGGGTGATCAGACTGCCTAGAGATCTTCCTAGGTATGGAGTGGAGACAGCCCTGTTGAAATGAAATCTACGCATAGTAGGGATAAGAAACTTAGGCTACTGGTCTAGCTGAACAGGTTCTCTGAATGCCTAGATATCTGCCTGGCATGGGGACACCCTCCCTTGCACCACTATCTATGCACAGAAAGGGTAGGGCAGCTCAGGCTCCTGATCCAGGAGAGTGGGTGCTCCACATGTCTGGAAATTTGCCTTAGTGTTGAGTTGAGAGGGCCCCACTGCATCTGATCTATACACAGGAAAGGTGGGAGGGCTCAGGTTGCTGATCCAGGAGAGTGGACATTCTGAATGCCTGAATATCTGCCTAGGCATGGAGCAGAGGGTCGCCCTGGTCTATAATCTTTGCACAGGGAGGCTAGGGCAACTCAGACTGCTGATTTATGCTAGTGGGTGCTCCGAATATCTGGATATCTTCCAGGATGTGGAACAGAAAGGGCTCCTCAGCACCACAATCTCTGGAGAGGGAGCAGGCTATGATGCCCTGCAATGTCAGACAGAGACCCATTCCAGGTCACAAAGCTGGCCCTGACTGCAAGTCCTGTTGCCCAGAAGAAGCTGTGGCTGCAGCAACTCTTCTCCTGCCCCAGACCTGCAACAGGGGAGAGCATAATTCCAGTGCCTATAGCTGGGTATTTTCCATACTTACCCCCTCATTTCTGGCTCTAAAGGCTCCTGCCCCACTCCAGAGCAGGTGCTCGTATCTCCAATCCAAGACTAAAATGCCTGCATCACCACCACTGCCAAGTCACCAAAGAATAAGTAACTTTGTATGCACCCAGATTAAAAAGGACATCCTGCTCTCCCTCCCCAACCCAAGAAAATGCCTGCAGCTTTCCCTGGTGTCTTTTCCTCTCAGCATCTCCAAACCTTTCCCTAGTTTATCTCCAAGTTTTGGGAGTAGCAGAGTTCTCTCTTTTGGCTTGGATTGCTTGGATCTTCATTTAAAAGGTGAGTCACAGAGGGAGACTCTGCCCGCCTCCCATTCTGAGGCTTTGTTCAGTTTTATCAGCTGAATGCCATCATAGGGGCCCCTTGCCCACTCTCTCCTCCCTGGGATCTGGGATGTCCTTCACTATTCTGGTGGATTCCTGTTTTCCATCTTGAATTACATCTCACAGAATTTATCTTTATTTATAATTTTGCTATTTCCAAGCGGCTGAGGCACACTGAAAGCCCCTAATCCACCATTTTGGAAGAAAACATAGTGCACACTGTTTCTTTGAAATCTTCTTGGAAAAGGTCACACCTAAAAGGTATGAAGATTCAAAATAAAGACAAGTATATCTAAAACATACTCAGAAAGAGCAAACAGACACTTTGTTTCTATTAGTTCAGGTAAAATCCAAAGAAAAAAATAAACATTAAATTAAATGAAAATATTTTAGATTTTAGAAGTTCTGATCAGCCAAGAAGACATAGCGTACCTAATTATTTATGTATCAAATAACAAAGCATCAACATATTATTAAGAGAATGTAAAGAAATATGTTCAAGAACCTTGGGAGTTCAGAAGCATTTCCAGGGAAAATACAGTGTAGAAGGAGAAAGAAAAGATGATAGATTTTACTATATGAAAA
>NW_016871181.1:0-312 GCF_001698545.2 Rhinopithecus bieti
CTCGGCCGGGCGCGGTGGCTCAAGCCTGTAATCCCAGCACTTTGGGAGGCCGAGACGGGTGGATCACGAGGTCAGGAGATCGAGACCATCCTGGCTAACACGGTGAAACCCCGTCTCTACTGAAAATACAAAAAATTAGCCGGGCGAGATGGCGGGCGCCTGTAGTCCCAGCTACTCAGGAGGCTGAGGCAGGAGAATGGCGTAAACCCGGGAAGGGGGAGCTTGCAGTGAGCTGAGATCCGGCCACTGCACTCCAGCCCGAGCGACAGAGCGAGACTCCGTCTCAAAAAAAAAAAAAAAAAATCTCTCTAC
>NW_016871182.1:0-311 GCF_001698545.2 Rhinopithecus bieti
TTTTTTTTTTTTTTTTTTTTTTTTTTTGAGACGGAGTCTTGCTCTGTCGCCCAGGCTGGAGTGCAGTGGCTGGATCTCAGCTCACTGCAAGCTCCGCCTCCCAGGTTCACACCATTCTCCTGCCTCAGCCTCCCGAGTAGCTGGGACTACAGGCGCCAACCACCACGCCCGGCTAATTTTTTTTGTACTTTTAGTAGAGACGGGGTTTCACCGTGTTAGCCAGGATGGTCTCGATCTCCTGACCTCGTGATCCACCCGTCTCGGCCTCCCAAAGTGCTGGGATTACAGGCTTGAGCCACCGTGCCCGGCCC
>NW_016871183.1:0-1778 GCF_001698545.2 Rhinopithecus bieti
CCTTCCTTCCTTCCTTCCCTCTCTCTCTCTCTCTCTCTCTCTTTCTTTCTTTCTTTCTTTCTTTCTTTCTTTCTTTCTTTCTTTCTTTCTTTCTTTCAAGACAGAGTCTCACTCTGTTGCCCAGGTTGAAGTGCAGTGGTGTGATCTTGGTTCACTGCAACCTCCGCCTCCTGGGTTCAAGAGATTCTCCTGCCTCAGCCTCCCTTAGTAGCTGGGATTACAGGCACGTGCCACCATGCCTGGCTAAATTTTGTATTTTTAGTACAGACGGGGTTTCACCATGTTAGCCAGGATGGTCTTGAACTCCTGACCTCAGGTAATACGTCTGCATTGGCCTCCCAAAATGCTGGGATTACAGGTGTGAGCCACCATACCTGGTCAGTTTTTTGTTTGTTTGTTTTGAAATGCAGTCTTGCTTTGTCGCCCAGGCTGGAGTACAGTGGTGCAATCTCAGTTCACTGCTGCAACCTCCACCTCCCGGGCTCAAATGATTCTCCTTCCTGCCTCAGCCTCCCAAGTAGCTGGGATTACAGGTGCCTGACACCATGCTTGGCTAATTTTTTGTATTTTTAGTAGAGATGGGGTTTTGTCATTTTGGCCAGTCTTGTCTCAAACTCCTGATCTCAAGTGATCTGTCCATCTTGGACTCCCAAAGTGCTGGGGTTACAGGCATGGCACCATGCCCAGCCACTTTTAGTTAAGTTCAGTAAGCCAAGTTCAGTTTAATAAGCTGCATTCCAAGAAGTTGAAATGCATCATGCCCAGACTTCAGTGGTTCACAGCCCGTATCTTCAGTGGCAGAGAGACAAGGCCAAGTGGAACTATCTGTTGCAAACTGGTCTCTGTACTGTTCTGTGAAGAAGAGATGATCAAGTGAACATGGAGTTTCACCGTCAAGATATTTAGGAAACTCTTTCCCAGTGGGGTTTCACTGATATCCATGCAGCTAGCAATCTGTCAGAATTCTTAGAAGTACTAAGAGCAGTGTTTGCTGTGTTAAGAGTATGAACGCTGAGGCTGGGTGCAGTGGCTCATGCTTGTAATCCAAGCACTTTGGGAGGCTGAGGTGAGCGGATCACCTGAGGTCAGGAGTTTGAGACCAGCCTGGGCAACATGGTGAAAACTCGTCTCTACTAAAAACACAAAAATTAGCCAGGTGTGGTGGTGCATGCCTGTAATCCCCAGGCAGAGGTTGCAGTGAGCTGAGATGGCGCCACTGCACTCCAGCCTGGGCAACAGAGGGAGACTCTGTCTCAACAAAAAAGGAGTATGGATGCTGATGACATGGGATGGTTAGGACAGAAGATTTCTCATCCTGTCAGCAACCTGATAACCTCATGCCAACAAAATGGAAGACCATAGGAGCTTTGCATTTGCTGCTCTCCTCCCCTAGTTCTTCATGTCTCCTATTCCTGGTAGTTGTCATAAAACCTAGGAAGAGGAACTGAAAGCTTGCTTTCAAACAGGTGGAGTCCTTTAAGAAAAAGAATACGACCAGTCGCGGGGGCTCACGCCTGTAATCTCAGTACTTTGGGAGGCCGAGGCAGGTGGATCATCTGAGGTCAGGAGTTCGAGACCAGCCTAGCCAACATGGTGAAACCCCGTGTCTACTAAAAAATACAAAAATTAGCCAGGCATGGTGGCAGGCGCCTTAATCCCAGCTACTTGGGAGGCAGAGACAGGAGAATCATTTGAACTCAGGAGGCGGAGTTTGCAGTGAGCTGAGATATAGCCATTGCACTCAAACCTGGGGACGAGAGCAAGACTTCTCTCAAAAA
>NW_016871184.1:0-1779 GCF_001698545.2 Rhinopithecus bieti
TATAGTATTTAACCACAAAAAAACTAAAAGTATAATTTGTCATTCAATTGATGTCATCTTCATCTTCTACTTTGACTTTATTCATATATAATAGAAAACAACTTTTCTTTTTCCAACTCACAAATCATTTCTCAGGTTATAATAAAATAGTACAGAAGAAGATAAAATGCCATGAGTCTCAGAAGAAATTATACCAAAATTCAGATCATCACTTAAATGCTTGAGGACAAATGACTTCTCATATTTTACCAACGCACCTGTGAAAAACTTTTCTTGGCAATATTTAATTCTTAAATGGATCACATTTAGTCCTAAAAATTCTTTTAATTTCTTTTCTTTTCTTTTTTTCTTTTTTGAGATGGGGCTTGCTCTGTCACCCAGGCTGCAGTGCAGTGGCACAATCACAGCTCACTGCATCCTTGAACTCCTGGGCTCAAGTGATCCTACTGCCTCAGCCTCTCAAATAGCTGGGGCTTCAGGCCAATGCGACAACATCCAGCTTATTTTAATTTTTTATAGAGACCAGGTCTCGCTATGTTGCCCAGGCTAGTCTCCAACTCCTGAGCTCAAACAATCTTCCTCCCTTGACCTCCCAAGATCCTGGGATTACAGGCATGTAAACCAGGGTGCTTGGCCCATGAAATTTCTTTCTTTACTTTTCTTTTCTTTTTTTTTTTTTTAGACAGGGTCTCGCTCTGTTGCCCAGGCTGGACCAGACTGGAGTGCAGTGGCACAATCTTGGCTTACCGCAACCTCCGCCTCCTGGGTTTTAAGAAATCTCTGCCTCGGCCTCCCGAATAGCTGGTGCATGCCACTACGCCCAGCTAGTTTTTTTGTATATTTAGTAGAGATGAGATTTTGCCGTCTTGGCCAGGCTGGTGTTGAACTCCTGACCTCGTGATCCACCCACCTCAGCCTCCCAAAGTGCTGGGATTACAGCCATGAGCCACCACGCCCGGCCATGAAATTTCTTATACAGTGATTCATATTAGAAAATTATGACTTCCATTCCCCAATACTTCCTGTCCAAGAATAAGCAAATAAACTGAGGCTCTTTTATACTCTGTTAATAGTGCTTTAGATATTTGAATATATAACCTCAGAGTATATAAAAGTGATTATAATATTTGCCAAGGTGAAACCCAGGGAATATTAATATGGTGGTTAAAAGCACAGATTTTGGAGCTGGAGTGCCTGGGTTAGAATCCTGGTAACACTACTTATAGCTGTAAGACCTTGAACTTAAATCTCTCTGACCTCAGCTTCCTCATCTGTCAAACAGAATTAACTCTGTTAACTGTTAAGCTGGTAACATTAATACCAATTTAGGGCTGTTGTGAGGATTAAATGGGACCAATGTGTGATATACTTAAATGTGATTGGCACATAGTGAGGACTACCAAAGTGTTAGCTGCTCTTATGATGATGATGATCTCATATGAACTTGAAATTTTTTTCCAGAAAAATTACTACACCTTATGTATAACAAAATGTTCTTATTTACAAGCATACATGCACACACACTCACACATATACAGCTGTCCAATTGGTATTTCTAAATATTCCAGTTAATATTTGCGACTCATTCATGTTGATTTTGTTAAAATTTAAAATTATTAAAACTTCCCATAGGTAGCATTCATTATATTTCAATTCCAGTATTTATATTTTTAAAGTATATATCTTTGATTTTGGAGTCAGAAGATCTGTCCAGTCTTAATATCTGTTGATGCCTCACATATCTCACTTGTACTAAATTACTTGAAAATTACCTAGGGG
>NW_016871185.1:0-1038 GCF_001698545.2 Rhinopithecus bieti
AATCTTGTGTCATCACGCTACCTGATTTCAAACTATACTATAAGGCCATAGTCACCAAAACAACATGATACTGGTATAAAAATAGACACATAGACCAATGAACCAGAAGAGAGAATCCAGAAATAAATCAAAATATTTACAGCCAACTGATCTTCCACAAAGCAAACAAAAATGTAAAGTGGGTAAGGGACACCCTTTTCAACAAATGTTGCTGGGATAATTGGCTAGCCACTATGGAAAACAGTATGGAGATTCCTTAAAGAACTAAAAGAAGAACTACAATTTGATCTAGCAATTCCACTACTTGGTATCTACCCAGAGGAAAAGACGTTATTATTCGAAAAAGATACTTGCACATGCATGTTTATAGCAGCACTGTTTGCGATTGCAAAATTATGGATTAAACCCAAATGCCCATCAATCAACAAGTGGATACAGAAACTGTTATTTATATATATATACACATTATATATGTTATATATATATATGTAACTGTTATATATATAGGAGCTAAAAATTAAATTAGTGGAACTCATGGACATAGAGAGTAGAAGGATGGTTACCAGAGGCTGGGAAGGATAATGGGAGATCCGGGGGAGGTACAGATGGTTAGTGGGTAAAAAAAATTAGAGAGAATGAATAACAACTACTATCTGATAGCATAATAGGGTGACTATAGTTCATAACTTAATTGTATATTTTAAGATAACTTAAAGAATGTATTTGGAGTATTTGCAACTCAAAGGATAAATGCCTGAGAGGATGGACACCCCATTCTCTAAGATGTGCTTATTTCACATTGCATGCCTGTAACAAAACTTCTCATGTACACACTAAATATGTGCAACTACTGTGTATCCACAACAATTAAAAATAAATAAATATTAGAAAATGATAATATCAGTTTTGACTTTGATAATGTGGCTAGTTCTCTGGTGGTCTGTAGTATATTTGACAGGTGTTTGTGGAGGATGGACTTGAAACAAAAAATAGAAATCAATACATTCACATTCTTAAGTTTTACAAAGTGCAAATAAA
>NW_016871186.1:0-788 GCF_001698545.2 Rhinopithecus bieti
TTTTTTTTTTTTTTTTTTTTGAGACGGAGTCTTGCTCTGATGCCCAGGCTGGAGTGCAGTGGCCGGATCTCAGCTCACTGCAAGCTCTGTCTTCCGGGTTTACGCCATTCTCCTGCCTCAGCCTCCCGAGTAGCTGGGACTACAGGCGCTTGCCACCTCGCCCGGCTAGTTTTTTGTATTTTTTAGTAGAGACGGGGTTTCACCATGTTAGCCAGGATGATAGAATACCAGTAATTGAATATAGGGACCACCCTAAATCCAGTATGTTATCAGGTTGAGACCCTTAACTAATTACATATACAATGACATTACTTAGAAATAAGGTGACTTTCTGAGGTTGTGGGTGAATAAATTGTCTTAGTTTTTATTTTCTGAAGGAGTTTTAGATCTGGTTTCATATTTGGAACCATTTTCACTGGCTATCAAATTTTAGGTTAGTAATTGTTTTTCTTTCATTTCTTTAAAGATGGGCTATTGTCAACAAAGACTTGGAACCAACTCAAATGTCCATCAATGATAGACTGAACTAAGAAAATGTGACACATATACACCATGGAATACTATGCAGCCATAAAAACGGATGAGTTCATGCCCTTTGTAGGGACATGGATGAAGCTAGAAACCATCATTCTGAGCAAACTATCACAAGGACAGAAAACCAAACACTGCTTGTTCTCACTCATAGGTGGGAATTGAACAATGAGAACACTTGGATACAGGGTGGGGAGCATCACACACTGGGGCCTGTTGTGGAGTGGGGAGACGGAGGGGGATAGCATTAGGAGAAA
>NW_016871187.1:0-1038 GCF_001698545.2 Rhinopithecus bieti
GGAGGGGCGCCCGGGGGAGGGGCGGCCGCGCCTTTAAAGCGGGCAGCGGCCGGAGCTGGCGCAGCCGAGCGGCGGTCAGAGCCCGAGCTCGGGCGTGCGTGCGTTTGTTTATGTTTCGCTAGGGCCCGCTCTAGTGCCTCCCGCGGCGCCGCCGCTCAAGTCTGTGCTGTCTTCGGCTCTTCTCCCCTTTCCCGGCCCAGCCGCCTCCGCGACCCCCCGTCACCCCCAACCCGGTCGAATGGCCCGAGCCCGGGGACTGCGCGGGCAGCTCCCTCTCCTCTCTTCGCCCGCGGGCCGGAGGGCGAACGGGGGTCTGGGCGCAGATGGGCCCTTGTCACTTCCAAAAAATAAAGGAAACACGGAAAGAAGGGAAAGCAGCAGCCCGGCGGGCGTTCGCAGAGGGTCGAGCCCGGCAGGGACGGCCACTTCGGGATTCTGTGTGGTTTGCATTCTCGCGGACGTCGTCCCCTCCGCCCCCTTCCCAGTCGGGATCCGGGGGAGGGAGCGAGTCGGAACATAAATCTTCCAACAGGTCGGGAAGCGCCAAGTCTCCCGGGCTGCTAGAAAACCCGGACCAGCATGTTCATCACCTCCTTGCTCCCGCTGCTGCCATCTTGACAGTTTCCCCCTTCCCTTGAGTCCTTTAAAAACACTAGCGGGCGAGAAGGGGGGAGCGCACACCGCGGCTCGGGGAGGGGAAAGGGAAGCGCCCGGCCCAGCTCGGAAGCAGATCCGGAGTCACCGGGAAGGCGGCCGCCCGCTGCACTGCTCCGGCGCCTACCTCGCTTCCTTCCCTTCAGGGACGCGGCGGGACGACGCACGATCCCGCGCGGGCCCGGGGCACGGCGAGGAGGGGGCGCGCAACCTCGGCGAAGGAGAAGCGCTCGGGCCGTCGCCGCAGCCCGCCTGAGGAACCGCCTGTCAGCTCGCGCGCCGCCGCCTTCAACATTCCTCCTCCTCCTTTCCACGAGCAGGGCGGCCGCAGCAGCAGCACAAAGTTATAGACACACGCAGGGCGCCTCAACCTAGGCTGACGGC
>NW_016871188.1:0-791 GCF_001698545.2 Rhinopithecus bieti
TCATCCTCGGCTGGCTGACAGCACCCTCGCTCGGGAGCTGGAAGCTGGGAAGACAGAGGCCTGCACATTTTCCAGGCTTGAGTCCAAACTCCTGCTGCTCTCTGTGTCTCTGCTGCCTCACTGCCTTCCTCTGTTTGCCCCTGGAGACCCAAGCGCTGGGTCTGTGGAGTCCGCGGGGATGTCTTTCTGTGTGAACGAGCAGCCACTGAGTGTGGGAGGATATTGGGCTATGCAGGACAAGCTGTATTTATGCACCTGCCCAAGACGGGACCCAAGGTGGGACCACAGAAATTCAGCCCTGGAGCTCGTTGGTGGAGCCTCTGACCACTTATCCCTTCCTCTTCAGTTCGCGCTTGCTGCTGAGCCATGCGGGTTCTGTGTTCTGTTATGTGCGGGTGTGTGGACTGGAACCCGCCTGCAGCAGCCACTCCCACCTGCCCTTGTGTCCCTGACTCTACATGGGCTGAGCCAGGCAACCAGCAGAAGGGTGAGTCCTTCCCCAGGACTCAGTCGGTGAGACTCTGGCTCACCCCACGGTGGAACACAGACACCTGACAGCCCGCCTGCCTCAGGACAGAGGGAAACAGAGGTCCAGGTGGAAATGCAGAGCGGCACGAGGAGGGGGCCATGGCCCGGGTGCATGTGTGCTGCGCCACGTGTTACACGTGAGGAGAAGACACACAGGTGCTTCGCCAGTCACCAGCCAGGACCTTCCCCAGTCGCCTGTCCAGCCTGGGCTGTTCACTCACCCTGTCCTGCCCCTGAAATTTACTTTTTCCCTCTAATATGCC
>NW_016871189.1:0-881 GCF_001698545.2 Rhinopithecus bieti
GAAGGAAAATCTTATTTCGGAATTATATGCAATTATCTCTTCTCCTCCTATTGCTTTCTGGTAGGCATCTGTTCAGGTATTTAGCTGGAGATAGAGTGAATCACCTTTCTTATTGCGTACAGGAAGGGGCTTTGCTTGCAGACGTGCTGTCAATATTGATAATTACCTGCACAGCAACAAAAGGTATATTCTTGTGATATTTTCAAGGTGAAATCGGTACTTCAATGGTACTCTTCATGCAGAATTGCCCCTGTGGTACCAAGTTACTGGATTTTAATGCTGCACCTGTGTCAAAGGGAGAACCAGAAAGGATATAAAGAAAAGATACCTTTAATGAGAGGTAGTAAGCTTCCATCAAGATACAAAGGAAAATATAGGATATTTTAAAATCTAATTTGTGATTATCATTAGTTTTGCTCAATTGGCTTAAAGGATTTATAAGGCTGTAAATCCAGAAACTCAAGCATAATGTTTATTATTATAAAATATAGCAGGAAATGTTAGGAATTTAGAAGCTCATATTTTGAATCAACAATGCCAAAATATTATAGGAAAAAATGGAAAAATAAGAGAATTTGTGTAAGTAGTAAAGACTGCTTTCTTGAGGGGGATCTCAAAAGGGCCAACTGATGTTTGATGCCGTCAAAGGATACTGGTCTTCTATTAAAGAAAACAATTTGTGTCTTGAGGGTAGGAAAGAAGAACCTGCAAACTGTAAGAAGCAAAATATATTCATGTGGTATCAGTCACTAAGAAAAAGGCTTAATTTAATGAAAGCTATGTACATCCTGGGGAAGTAAATAAAGTCAACAGATTACATTTAAAATAATCTCTTGTTTTCACTATTCCTGGTTGTTTTGTATCACCATTTTTTTTTTTTT
>NW_016871189.1:5246-6867 GCF_001698545.2 Rhinopithecus bieti
TAGACAATTTCAGCTTTTGTTTTTTTCTCTGAAGCAGATGGTATTGAGTGAAAAGTTCTATAATGCATTCATCATTACTCATTCACTGTTCATTGAGATGAGAGAGTGATATACTTCATCAGAGGAAAGAACTCTACTGTCTAAGTTACACTACTGCTTTCAGGAGAAACACTTAACTTCCTAGAAGAGCTGGTTAACCATATATGGGTGAGCATATGTGTGCCTATAATTTTCTCCTTTTAAAATAACTTCCAAACAATTGTGGACCTTTATTTCATGACATTAATGTACTTTTACATCATTGACTAACAAAGAATGTAATATACAATTTTTATGTGAAAGAGAACTCTAGTCCATTAATGCAATTACAATGTATCAATTATCTTTCCTGAATGTTAAAAATATCTCCTAAAAAATAGTATTTTTACTTTTACTCTGTATAAACGAAAAATTTTGAAACAGTCCAAAATATGTCAGCATTCATTTGCATTAAGAGGATACAGTGTAGACAACTAGAAAATATTTCTAATAAAAATATTCTAATGACTTTAAAGCTGAATTGTATGGATTTTAAGAAAAGAAAAATAATAATTTGTTATGTTTATAACTACAACAAGAGATATGTTTAACCTATTTAGGTACTTCACTGAATAGCAATCATGCAAATAAAAATTTGAGAACACAAGTTAGACTGAATATATGTTTTAACTACCAGGTGAACTGTCACAAGTTGTGAATACCACAAATAAAATATTGACATTCTACAATTCATTTAAATTATTAGAAAAATACATTTTATCTTTGAAGATTTATATTATTAGGAAATAAAATATTCATAGTTATTTTTCACTTTGTATGATTGGAAAATTGCCTTAATATGTGTTTATTATATGAGAGTGAACACTTTTATTTCTCACTATGCTGTGCTGAAAGTCATAGGTTTGCTATTGTGTGTATATGTGTGTGTGTTTGTGTGTCTGTATTTTCTCAGGTCAAACTATTAATATTTAGTCTGCAAAATTCCTGGATATAGAAAGTAGCAGAATGTTTATCAGACCCTGAAAAGGGTAGTGGGGTGACTGAGGAGGTGGGAATGGTTACTGAGTACAGAGGAGGTGGGAATGGTTACTGAGTACAGAGGAGGTGGGAATGGTTACTGAGTACACAAAATAGAAAGAATAAGACCTACTAATTGATAGAACAATAGGATGACTATAGTCAACAATAACTGTACATTTTGGAAAAAACTGGAAGAGTGTAATTGGATTATTTGTATCACAAAGGATAAATGCTTGAGGGGATGGATACCCCATTCTTCATGACGTAATTATTTCACATTGCATGCCTGTATCAAAACAGCTCATGTACTCCATAAATACATACTCCTACTACATACTCACAACATTTAAAACGAAAATTGAAATAAAATTCTGCATATCCAATTAAAAGAGAAACAATGGAAGGCGTGTATTTATAAAAAAAAATCTCGGATTGAGAATGGAAATTAGAAAGTGATTCCCAAATAACTAGAGGAGTGGAATTAAAATATTCCTAACACAAAGAAATGATAAATATTTGAGGCGACTTTTACCCGAATACCCTAATTTGATCATTTCCTGTT
>NW_016871190.1:0-862 GCF_001698545.2 Rhinopithecus bieti
CGGCGACAGAGTGAGACTCTGCCTAAAAAAAAAAAAAAAACAAAAAAAAAAAAACAAAAAAAGAGCTGGGTGCAGTGGCTCACGCCTGTAATCCCAGCACTTTGGGAGACTGAGGCGGGTGGATCACGAAGTCAGGAGTTCAAGACCAGCCTGACCAACACGGTAAAACCCTGTCTCTACTAAAAATTTAAAAATTAGCCAGGTGTGGTGGTGCGTGCCTGTAATCCCAGCTACTCAGGAGGCCGAGGCAGGAGAATCGCTTGAACCTGGGAGGTGGCTGGTTGCAGTGAGCTGAGATCGCACCACTGCACTCCAGCCTGGGTGACAGAGGGAGACTCCATCTCAGAGAAAAAAAAAAAAGAACCTGGGCATGGTGGTTCATGCCTGTAATCTCAATACTTTGGAAGGCTGAGGAGGGAAGATCACTTGAGCCCAGGAGTTTATGACCAGCCTGCGCAACATAGAAACTCCTTGTCTCAACAAAAAAATTGAAAAATTAGCCAAGCATGGTGGCCCATGACTGTAGTCCTAGCTACTCGGGAGGCTGAGGTGGAAGGATCACTTGAGCCTGGGAGGCCAAGGCATGACTGCACTACTATATTCCAGCCTGAGTGACAGAGACCCTGTCTCAAAACAAAACAAAACAAAAGTATATTTAAACACAAAACACTAGTATGCAATGAAGAAGTGGACAGGTATACAAACAGGGCAGGAGTGGCCATGGGCTGATGTTTGCTGGGGCTGGGTGATGGATACATAGGGTTTATTACACCATTCTGCATACCAAACAAATAAACATAAAGAAGGTAATAATCGGCTGGGCGCGGTGGCTCAAGCCTGTAATCCCAGCACTTTGGGAGGC
>NW_016871191.1:0-863 GCF_001698545.2 Rhinopithecus bieti
TGAGATCGAGTCTTGCTGTGTCACCCAGGCTGGAGTTCAGTGGTGCAATTTCGGCTCACGGCAACCTCTGACTCCCAGATTCAAGCGATTCCACTGCCTCAGCCTCCCAAGTAGCTGGGACTACAGGCACGCACCACCACGCCCAGCTAATTTTTTATTTTTAATAGAGACGTGGTTTCACCATGTTGCCCAGGATGGTCTCAATCTCTTGACCTCATAATTATCCACCAGCCTCAGCCTCCCACCAAAGTGCTGGAATTACAGGTGTGAGCCCCTGCACCTCGCCCCAGAAATCTTAACGGTATATTTTCTCTTTAGTATTGCCTTGAAACCATATTGAACAGGTCTCACGGCATCCCTTCAAAAACTTGAAAACAGCTACCATATCCTCTTTTAAAGTATAAACCTGGCCGGGCATGGTGGCTAATGCCAGTAATCCCAGCACTTTGAGAGCCCGAGGCGGGTGGGGTTACCAGAGGTCGGGAATTCGAGACCAGCCTGACCAACTGGAGAAACCCCATCTTTACTAAAAATACAAAATTCTTTGGGAGGCCGAGACGGGCGGATCACGAGGTCAGGAGATCGAGACCATCCTGGCGAACACCGTGAAACCCCGTCTCTACTAAAAAAATACAAAAAAAATTAGCCGGGCGAGGTGGCGGGCGCCTGTAGTCCCAGCTACTCGGGAGGCTGAGGTAGGAGAATGGCGTAAACCCCGGAGGCGGAGCTTGCAGTGAACTGAGATCCGGCCACTGCACTCCAGCCTGGGCTACAGAACGAGACTCCGTCTCAAAAAAAAAAAAAATTAGCCGGGCGTAGTGGCACATACCCGTAATCCCAGCTACTGGGGAGGCTGAGGCAGG
>NW_016871192.1:0-313 GCF_001698545.2 Rhinopithecus bieti
CAGTTTTCACTCCTCATTCTGGTTTTGCAATTAAGCTGACAGCTATGTAGATGTGGATTGTACCTTTTCTTTTCCATTCCGCTAGTGGGGAAGCCTAGATTACATCACTTTCAGTCCTCTACTACTGTAAACAACAGAGCGACGAACATCTTTGAATATGCCTCCGTGGGTAGCCATGGAGAGTTTCTCTGGGATTGGAACCTGAAGGTGACAGTGCTGGGTCATTCAACTTGAATACATCCAGTATAAACACAGCCAGGATGTCTTTCAGAAAGGCGGTTCCAAGTTCACACGCATCAGTATTGCAAGAGAG
>NW_016871193.1:0-1779 GCF_001698545.2 Rhinopithecus bieti
TAATTTTTTGTAGAAAGTGTACACTCGCCAGCAGTTTTGCCACGAGAATACACCGAACAAAGGAGACAGGGTCATTTATAACCTGACGCGTCTATCTTACTGCTGTGTCTGGTTTTTATTGGCTGGAACCGGACTTTACATTTTGTATTTGTCTTCATTGGCTGGTAACTTAGAACTTTTTAAAAGAAGCAAAGGCAGAGGAGAACAAAGGAAGGAGGAGATAACTTGTGGAATGTTGAGAAAGGTAAAAACACTTTTAAATAAGGAGGAGGAACAGGCTATGAACTAATGCTTGCTTGGACCAGTATAAGCATGCCAGGGCAAATATTTAGGCTAAATTGTGGGAGCTAAGAACGTAAAGTACATTGATTTCTTTATTACGGCTAATAGATATTTAAGAATGTTAGCACAGGTCTGTGAATACATTTTGTTTCTAAAAGAAGTTACTATTTATTCTTAATTAGATAGGGAGGAAAGTCTTTAAAGAGGAGCGTCTACTTTACTTTTTACATGGAGTTTTGCTCTTGTTGCCCAGGCTGGAGTGCAATGGCGCGATCTCAGCTCACTGCAACCTCCGCCTCCCGGGTTGAAGCGATTCTCCTGTCTCAGCCTCCCAAGTAGCTGGGACTACAAGCTCGTGCCACCATGCCTGGCTAACATTTTTGTATTTTTAGTAGAGATGGGGTTTCATCATATTGGTCAGGCTGGTCTCAAACTCCCGACCTCAGGTGATCTGGCCATCTCCGCCTCCCAAAGTGCTGGGGTTACAGACATGAGCCACCGCACCTGGCAGTCTTTCTGTCTTTCTTAGGTCTCTGTCCCCCTCCCCCCATCTCTGAATGTCTCTCTTTACAGTGGCCCTCATGGAGCACAGCAACTGCTCGTCGGAGCCTGGCTTCTGGGCACACCCTCCCAGGGCCCAGGCAGGTGTCTGCGTCTCCCAGTATGCCAACTGGCTGGTGGTGCTGCTCCTCATCATCTTCCTGCTCGTGGCCAACATCCTGCTGGTCAATTTGCTCATTGCCATGTTCAGGTGAGGCCTGACTGCTCTATGATCCGACCCCACCCAGCATGACCCATGGCCCTCTCATGACTCTTGAACGCCGTCTAATGAATTCTGTCTTTAGTCCCTGAACTCTGATCCAATCTAATGCTGCCTTCTCCCCAGACCCAAGCAGACCCTGCTTGTGACTTGTACTTTGGACTGATCCTCTTCCTGAGCCCAGTTTGAACTTCCTTATTTTTATTTTTTTGAGACAGGGTCTCACTCTGTTGCCAAGGCTAGAGTGTGGTGGTGTGATCATAGCTTACTATAGCCTCGACCTCCTGGACTCAAGCAATCCTCCTGCCTTAGCCCCATAAGTAGCTGGGACTACTTTAAATTAGCCAGACCAGCATGCCTGCCTAATTAAAAAATTTATTTGGAGAGGGGGGGTCTCACTATGTTGTCTAGGCTGGTCTTGAGCTCCTAGACTCAAGTGATCCTCCCTCCTCAGCCTCCCAGAGTGCTGAGATAATCTGTTGCCCAGGCTGGAGTGCAGTGGCAAGTTCTCGGCTCACTGCAACCTCTACTTCCTACTCCCCTACACCCGGTTAATTTTTTGTACTTCTAGTAGTGACAGGGTTTCACCATGTTGGCCTCGAACTCTTGACCTCAAGTGAGTGGCCCGCCTCGGCCTCCCAAAGTATTGGGATTACAGGTGTGAGCCATTGCGCCCAGCCAACTTTGTTTTTTATTGTGGTAAAATTATATAAAATTTCCCCAGGCCGGGCGCGGTG
>NW_016871194.1:0-955 GCF_001698545.2 Rhinopithecus bieti
AAAAAAAAAAAAAAAAAAAAAAAAAAAAAAAAGAAGATCAATAGAGAAAAATCAAAGAAACCAAAAGATGGATCTTTGAAAAGATTAATAAAACTGAGAGGCCTCTAGCCAGGCAAACTAAAACAAGAGAGAAAACTAAAACACTAATATCAAAAGTGAAAAGGGCAACATCAATACAGATCGCCTGGACATTAAAATGATAATAAAAGAACAGCATAAACAACTCTATGTGTATACATTTGATAACCTAGATTAAATGGACTAAATTCTTGATAGATACAGTCTTCCAAAATTTATGTAAGATCTGAATAGGCCTATGTCTTAGTCTGTTCTGGCTTTTGCAACAAAATACCACAGATTGAGTGACTTCCAAATAAAAATTCTCACAGTTCTGGAGGCTAGAAAGTCTAAGATCAAGGTGCCAGCGGATTTGGTATCTGATGAGGGTCTAGAAAACCACCTTCTCACTGTAACTTCACATGGCAAAAGGGGCAAAGGATCTCTCTCAAGTCACTTTTGTAAGAGCACCAACTCTATTAACAAGGGCTTTGCCCCTTGTCACTTTCCAAAGACCACATATCCTAATATCAACACCTTGGGGGATAGGATTTAGCATATAAATCTGGGGTTGGGGGACACAAACATTCAGAATATAGCACACAATATCTATTGAATAAATTGAATAAAAAATTAATAACCTTTTAAAATTGAGTACCCAGGTTCAGACAAACTCCTTAATTAATTCGAACCTTGAAAAAAGACTTTATACCGATTTTCCATATTCTCTTTCAGAATATGGAAGCAGAGGGAATACTTCCTAACTCATTATATAAAGCAAGCACTACCAGAATATCTAAACCACACAAAGAATCTACAAGAAAAGAAGGCTACAGACCAATTTCTCTGATGAACATAGATGCAAAAATTCTCAACAAAGTGTTAGCAAATGGAATCC
>NW_016871195.1:0-860 GCF_001698545.2 Rhinopithecus bieti
TATCTGAGAAGGGATAATTTGGATCACTTTGAGGCCTATGGTGACAAAGGAAATATAATCTAATAAAACAAGAAGGGAGCTTTCAGAGAAACTGTTTCATGATGTGAGAATTCATCACTCAGAGTTACACTTTTCTTTTCATGGATCAATTTAATAACACTGTTATCGTGGAATCTGCAATGTGATATTGGGAATGCATTGAGTGCTATGGTGAAAAGGAAATATCCTCACATAAAACCTGGATAGAAGACTTCAGAGAAATTGCTTTGTGATGTGTGAATTAATCTTACAGAGTTACACCATTCTTTCATTGACCAGTTTGCTAACACTATTTTGGTGAAATCTGCAATGGGATAATCGAGATGGCACTGAGGCCGATGGTAAAAAAGGAAATGTCCCAAGATAAAACTTGAAAGAAGCTTTCTGAGAAACTGCTTTGATATGTAAATTCATCTCACAGAGTTACACCAATCTTTCATGGAGCCGTTTGCTAGCACTGTTTTTGTGGAATCTGACAAGGGACATTTCAGAACTCTTTGAATCCTATCGTGACAAAGGAAATATCCTCGGATAAAAACTGGAAACAAGATTTCTGAGAAAGTGCTTTGTGATGTGTGAATTCATCTCACAAATTTACGCAATTCCTTTCATGGAGCAGTTTGGTAGCACTGCTTTTGTGTAATCTGAGAAGGGATATTTTTTATCGAATTGAAATCCATGTTGAAAAAGGAAACATCCCCTAATAAAAACAGGAGAGAAGCCTTCTGAGAAATTGCTTTGTGGTGTGTGAATTCATCTCATTGACGTACACCACTGTTTCATGGCGCCGTTTGGTAGCACTGTTTTTGTGGAACCTGGGA
>NW_016871196.1:0-1776 GCF_001698545.2 Rhinopithecus bieti
TGGAGTGCAGTGGCGCGATCTCGGCTCACTGCAAGCTCCGCTTCCCGGGTTCACGCCATTCTCCTGCCTCACCCTCCTGAGTAGCTGGGACTACAGGCGCCCGCCACCGCGCCTGGCTAATTTTTTTTGTATTTTAGTAGAGACGGGGTTTCACCGTGGTCTCGATCTCCTGACCTTGTGATCCACCCGCCTCGGCCTCCCAAAGTGCTGGGATTACAGGCGTGAGCCACCGCGCCCGGCCTAGCTTCCCTTATTTTCAAATTGTTTGTTGCAACTATACAGAAATACAGTTGATTTTTGTGCATCGGCCTTGTATCCTATGGTACTGCTAAATTGATACAATGTTTCTAGTTGTTATTTTATAGATTATTTAGGATTTTCTGTGTAAGCAATCCTATTGTCTGTAACTAGAAACTGTCTCAGTTCTTCCTTTCCAATCTTTATACCTTTTATTCATCTTTCTTGCTGAATTGCCCTGGATAGGATTTCCAGTACAATGTTAAATAGAAATAGTTAAAGCAGACATGCTTATCTTATTCCCTATCTTAGAACATATCTAATTAATCACCATTAGATATGATGTTAGTAATAGTTTCCTCATAGATGCCTGCTGTAGTTTGAATGTCCTCTCCAAAACTTATGCTGAATTAATTTAATTTATTTATTTATCTGTTTATTTTTGAGACAGAGTCTTGCTCTGTCTCCCAGGCTGGAGTGCAAGTGGCTTGATCTTGGCTCATTGCAACCTCCACCTCCCAGGTCCGAGCAATTCTCCTGCCCCAGCCTCCCCAGTAGCTGGGACTACAGGCACACGCCACCATGCCCAGCTAATTTTTGTATTTTTAGTAGAAACGGAAACGGGGTTTCACCGTGTTGCCCAGGCTGCTCGCGAAATCCTGAGCTCAGGCAATCCGCCCGCCTCCACCTCCCAAGGTGCTGGGATTACAGGCATGAGCCACCACGCCTGCCAATTTTTTTTTTTTAAGACGAGTCTCGCTCTGTTGTCCAAGCTAGAGTGCTGTGGCACGATCTCGGCTCACTGCAACCTGCGCCTCTGGATTCAAGCGATTTTCCTGCCTCAACTTCCCGAGTAGCTGGGATTACAGGCACGCACCACCACCACACCCAGCTAATTTTTGTATTTTTAGTAGAGACGGGGTTTCACCATGTTGGCCAGGGAGGTGAGGCCTTTAAGAGGTGATGTAGCTCATGAGGGCTCCATCTTCATGAATGGATTAACGCTATTGTCTCAGGAGTGGGTTAATTTTCATGTGAGTGGGTTCCTGATAAAAAATAATGAGGCCGGGCGCGGTGGCTCAAGCCTGTAATCCCAGCACTTTGGGAGGCCAAGAGGGGCGGATCACGAGGTCAGGAGATCGAGACCATCCTGGCTAACACGGTGAAACCCCGTCTCTACTAAAATACAAAAAACTAGCCGGGCGAGGTGGCGGGCGCCTGTAGTCCCAGCTACTCGGGAGGCTGAGGCAGGAGAATGGCGTGAACCCGGGAGGCGGAGCTTGCAGTGAGCTGAGATCCGGCCACTGCACTCCAGCCTGGGCGGCAGAGCGAGACTCCGTCTCAACAACAACAACAAAAAAAATGAGTTGCCGGGCGCGGTGGTTCAAGCCTGTAATCCCAGCACTTTGGGAGCCGAGACGGGCGGATCACGAGGTCAGGAGATCGAGACCATCCTGGCTAAAATGGCAAAACCCCGTCTCTACTTAAAAATACAAAAAACTAGTGGGGCGAGGTGGTGGGCGCCTGTAGTCCCAGCTA
>NW_016871197.1:0-1516 GCF_001698545.2 Rhinopithecus bieti
GGCTACCATGACTAGACTGCTTTCTGGTTTCACTACTTGGATCAAAGAGACTGCTTCTGAATGTGAGTTTACTCACTGTGTCATCCATAGAGAAATGCTGGCTAACTAAAAAATGTCACCTGAACTTAACCTTTTGCAGGGTGTGATTAAAATTATCAACCACATTAAACTACACACCCTTAACTCACACGTCTATTTGTGCAGCTCTGTGAGGAGATGGACGTGGAGCACTTGTTCTTTCATCTGCAGAAGTTAGATGACTTTCTAAAGGTAGATCACTGGCCAGAGTTTTGGAGTTACAAGAGCTGCTCCAGAGATTTCTTTTAGAAAAGCAGTCACAACTGGAAGCACACTTCAGTGACACAGAATGGATGACAAAACTTGCTTACTTGTGTGACATATTCAACCTGCTCAACAAATTCAATCTGCAACATCAGGGGCAAATGATAACTGCTCCCGTCGGCAGATAAAGTGGCTGCATTCAAAGCCAGATGGGAATTATGAGGACAACGAATGAACATTGGGATTTTTGACATGTTTCAAACATTAGCAGAGATTTTGAAAGAGATTGAGCCAGGGCCTTCTTTCTCCCAGCTGGCACATGATCACCTATCTCAGCTTTCAAGAATCTGAGCATTACTTCCCAGCCACAGAAGACCCCCAGACTTAGAAGGAATGGATCTGCAGCCCATTTGTGAATAAGCCAGATTAATCAACTTTGTGCTAGAAGATGATCACCTTCTTGAGACCACAAATGATGGTGGCCTTAAAAGTATGTTTGAGACAACTTCAAATCTCCATACATTTCGGATTAAAGTCAAGGCAGAATATCCTGAGATTTCCACAAGAGCACTGAGAAGCCTGCTTCCATTTCCAACATCCTGTCTTTGTGAAGCAGGGTTTTCTGCAGTGACAACAACCGAAAAGTAATTCTGGAGTAGACTAGACGTAAGCAACACATTCAGGTACCACTGTCTCCCATCACCCCCAGAAGGGATAATTTAGTCGCAGGAAAACAAACTCAAGGCTCCCACTGATTCTACATTATGGTGAGTTCTATAATCATTTTGTTATATATTACAATGTAATTGTAATAGAAATAAAGTACACAATAAATATAATGCACATGAATCATCCCCAAAACCATATCTCACCCCTAGTTCATGGATATATAGTCTTCCACAAATATGGTCCCTGGTGCCAAAAAAGCTGGGGACTGCTGGCAGGGCATGGTGGCTCAAGCCTGTAATCCCAGAACTTTGGGAGGCCGAGGCAGGTGGATCACAAGGTCAGGAGATCAGGACCATCCTGGCTAACATGGTGAAATCCCATCTCTACTAAAAATACAAAAAGATTAGCTGGTCATGGTGGTGGGTGCCTGTAGTCCCAGTTACTCGGGAGGCTGAGGCAGGAGAATGGAGTGAACCCAGGAGGTGGAGCTTGTAGTGAGCTGAGATCACACCACTGCACTCCAGCCTGGGCTACAGAGCAAGACTCCGTCTAAAAAAAAAAAAAA
>NW_016871198.1:0-1667 GCF_001698545.2 Rhinopithecus bieti
TGCCACCACCCCATCTCCACCATCACTACCATTAGGACCACCATCACTATTACACCATCACCCCCATCGTCTCCTCCATCAGTGGATGCACGGACACCACTTCCACTGCTGTCGTTACTATCACCACCACCACCACCAAATCACTGCTCTGAAACAATCACTCTGGATTCAAACAGTCCAGAAATCTAAGATAATTCTAGATAGGGGTTTGAATTAACTATTTATCAAGTCAAGGACTTACCATGAAATGTATCAGACATATCAGATATTCAAATTGAATTCTAAAGTAATGCAGAGAAATATCTATATATTTTTGGTTTATAGTTGCTGTTCTAAGCAATAAGTCATAAAAACAAAGTTATGATAGATTTGATGATCTAAAACCCAACATGTTTGGCATGCCAGAAATGCAGCAAATAAAATTGAAACACTAACAATAGGTTAAAAAACAGACTTGTTTAAGTCAGTAAGGATGAATAGTGCTACTATTTATATTTATTCACATGGATAAGCCTTAGAGAGAATCCTGTTTATTCAGAAAATGATAGATTTGAGATGCTTGTAAAATATATATGAGTTATTAAGTACATAATTGTATATTGTATTTATACAACTAAAAGGGCATTCAAATTTTTTTTGCTATTAAACTCTTATTTCTAATGTGCCATGAAAATGTTTATTTTATATTTCTGAAAGTATGTTTCTAGCCGTATCTCCTAACCCTTTTAAAAAAAACAATTCATATCTTCTGGATGAAATAAGAGACGCCAGATTCAGTTCTGTTCTTCTTCTCTTTTTGGAAGCATTATAATATTAATGCCTTAATTGTCATACATATTTATGTTTTAGAACTTAACTGGAGTCGGCCCTCCCATAGGAGCAAAACCAATCACTGACATTGGGACAGCAGTGAGAGAATGTGAGACATTCATTGCAGGACACCAAGCAAGGAGTTAAGGCTGCTCATGCTTAGGACTTGAACTCCTCAATGGCTTGCAGATAAGAGATTTTAGAGGTGGGGTACATTTCAGGAGAGCAGAGGTTACAGGCAAAATTGTAAATCAATTAATGAAAGTTATACATTGGTTTAGGCGAAAAATCTGAACAGACTTTTCTTGAAGTGGGGAGTTCACAGGTTGCAGATCGATTCCAAGGTTTTCAGATTTGCAACTGATTCAGGAGGTGAGATTTTGTCTAAATATTTGAGATCAGCAGAAGAGAATGTTAGCTCTAGCTCCTGGGTATGACCTTCTTCAGGTCCCTCAGGAAGTAATTTAGAACAAAGAACAGAGGTCAGAGTTCAGTCTTCACCTCCCCCTTTTCTGAGGCCTAAATGCCAATAGATCCACCTGGTGGGTTTCTGGTCTGGATGCGAGTTTCTAAAAGACAGCTCAGGCACATCTTCAGTTTCCATGGAAAAAGCAAACATCTTCAGAGCTCTGATTTCTTTGATTACTGTCTTAAGCTACTATTATCTTCTTGTTTAAAAAACTAATTATTTACTTTTCTGCTAGCTAGATTCCTGGGATTTCCGTTAAAGAAACCAAGCATTTTCCTTTATTTCTATGCTTGGGGTTCATAGTTCCCTAAAAGTGGGTCTCCACTCATCTTACTTATGTAATCAGAGAAAAAAGTCTATCCATGTCAGAAACGGGTTTAGAAATAAT
>NW_016871199.1:0-864 GCF_001698545.2 Rhinopithecus bieti
TAAAATAAAATAAAATAAAATAAAATAAAAAAGAAACAATACTCTATTGCTAAGAAATGGTAAAGTGGCTAGGCACCATGGTTCACATCTGTAATCTCAGCACTTTGGAAGGCTGAGATGAGAGGAGCACTTGACACCAGGAGTTCAAGACCAGCCTGGGAAACACAGTGAGACCCCATTTCTAAAAAAAATTTTCAAAATTAGCCAGGTGTGGTGGTACATGCTTGTAGTCTCAACTACTCAAGAGGCTGAGGCAGGAGGATCACTTCACCCAGGATTTTGAGGTTTATAGTGAGCTGTGATCACGCCACTGCACTCTAGTCTGGGTGACAAAGCAAGACCCTGTCTCTCTTAAAAAAAAACAAAAAGCAAGCCGAGTGCAGTGGCTCATGCCTGTAATCCCAGCACTTTGGTAGGCCGAGGCGGGCAGATCCCCTGAGGTCAGGAGTTTGAGACCAGCCTGACCAACATGGAGAAACCCCGTCTCTACTAAAAATACAAAATTAGCTGGACGTGGTGGTACATGCCTGTAATCCCAGCTACTCGGGAGGCTGAGGCAGGAGAATCGCTTGAACCCAAGAGACAGAGGTTGCAGTGAGATGAGATCGCGCCATTGCACTCCAGCCTGGGCAACAAGAGCGAAACTCTGTCTCAAAAGAAAAAAAAAAGCAGCAAAATTTAATGGCTAGGTGTGGTGGATCATGCCTGTAATCCCAGCACTTTGGGGCACCCAGGTGAAGGATCGCTTGAGGCCAGGAGTTCAAGACCAGCCTAGGCAACACAGTGAGACTGTCTCTTAAAAAAAAATTTATAAGTTAATTTGCTTGCAAATAGACTCTTGATTTTGCTTTTTTTTTTTTTTTT
>NW_016871200.1:0-863 GCF_001698545.2 Rhinopithecus bieti
CCCGCCTCTACTAAGAAAAACACAAAAAATTAGCCGGGCATGGTGGTGGGAGCCTGTAGTCCCAACTACTCGGGAGGCTGAGGCAGGAGAGTGGCGTGAACCTGGGAGGAGGAGCTTGCAGTGAGCCGAGATCACGCCACTGCTCTCCAGCCTGGGTGACAGAGTGAGACTCTGTCTCAAAAGAAAGAAAAGAAAAAAGAAAAGTTGATATGAATGTCAGGTGGTAGTACTGCTTCAGGTTCCCTAATGACAGTAAATGTCTGCATGGTCCCTCCTGGCAGACTGGAATGTGGCCAATCTGACAAGATTTCTATGCCCCAGTTTTACAATGAAAAGAGAAGTTAGCTGCTGAATCTGTAGAGGTCACGTGAATGTCTCATAGATTTCTCAATGGCCAAAGAGCCTTCCCTCTAATGGTTTGAAAGTGAATGAGCATCCATCTCCCATACACCGGAGAGCTGACACAACACTGGGGAAACAGAGAATTCTTCAGTAACTGACAGTACGTTTCCCACCAGCCAGTCATGGGGAAGCATCAGAATGAATTTATATTTATTATTTGAACAATATTATATGTCTGACACAACTAAGTTGTTGGTTTGAGAGTTATGTTTAACAGGGAGAGTAGGAAGACTCGTCTGAAGACTTCATACTATGAGTGTTTGTGCTTCAGATTAGGCAACCTATAGAATGTGAACCAAAATAGTTTGAAATAATGGCCATGACAAAACAGGTGATTAAAAAAAAACCTGAGTATCCTCAGAAATCATTGCTTATTTTAGAGCTATATAATTGTACTATGATGAGAAGATTTATGAAGAACTTCAGAATCTTTAAAATTCAGCCAAAGGGAGGAAAATCAG
>NW_016871201.1:0-863 GCF_001698545.2 Rhinopithecus bieti
AATAAGCCACTCTTAGAGAAAGAAGAGCACACACACCCAAGAACAGACATCTGCCTCTGTTTTATTGTCCTGCTGGCAACCCAGGGAAAGATATTAGCTACTAGTAGTTCTGTACACAGGGCCCCTCTAGTTTACCTCGAATTCCATTCTCAGTCATACAGGTGCTTTGCATCATCAGCAGGCATGTCTTCTGCTGATGAATAAAATCATCTTGGGATTTTATTCTGGAATGGAGTGTGAACAGCAATAAGGTCAGATACGGGTGAGGTTACAATCTAGTGATGGTTGCAGGGGGTCCCGCAACTTCACCTGCAAAAAAGTTGAAGATAGGTGACATACAAGGTGCCTCCAACTACGTTGCTGCATTTCCTTAGTTGCAGAAGCAGTCTACACCATGGTTTGCTGTTCAGATGGGAGTACTCCAAAGTGCAGGGAACATTTGGAGTGCAAAATTGGACCATCCTTGCAAACTCCTCACTTGAGGACTTTCACATCTGGAGCCTAATGGGGGTGGGGTGGACTGATCCTAGGTGAGATGTTTCCTCCACACTTGCTTCTTTTTTTCATGACTTCCATGTTCCTCATCGGCCTAGCATTTTCTCAGTCTGGCTCAACGTCTTCCACACTAAGCATTTCTCAGTACACAAAGAACGACCCTCATGGGAACCTATTGCATGACTGTTTCCTTCTAAACACTGTCACGTTTTAATGACTGGGCAGCTGTGATACTTTTTTTTTTTTTTTTTTTTTGAGACGGAGTCTCACTCAGTCTCCCAGGCTGGAGTGCAGTGGCGCGATCTCAGCTCACTGCAAGCTCCACCTCCTGGGTTCACGCCATTCTCAGGCCTCAGCCTCCCGAATAG
>NW_016871202.1:0-536 GCF_001698545.2 Rhinopithecus bieti
AGACCAGAGTAGGTGTTCAGTTAACATTCTGAAAGGAAAGAAGGTAGGTAGGTTACTTTAGTAACAAATTTAGCCACATTCAAGGGTTAGGGTATTCAGTTATTACAAAATATGATGAAGGATGCCCTAATAATTAAAGAAGAGATACCCACCAGCTTTGAAAGATGTGGGGTGGTGAGGTTTTGCTCCTAGAAAGTTAGCAATGCCAGCTGGGCATGGTGGCTCACACCCGTAATCTCAGCATTTTGAGATTACATCTGCCAAGGCAGATGGATTGTTTGAGCCCATGAGTTTGAGACCAGCCTGGTTGAAACTCCATCTCTACTAAAAATATAAAAAACCATCCGGGCATGGTGGCACGTGCCTGTAGTCGCAGCTACTTGGGAGGCTGAGGTGGGAGGATCACTTGAGCCTGGGAAGTCAGGCTACTGTGAGCCATGATTGTGCCACTGCACTCCAGCCTGGGCCATAGGCGTGAGACCCTGTCAAAGAAAGGAGGAAAGGGGAAGGGGAAGGGGAAGGGAGAGGGGAAGGGG
>NW_016871203.1:0-278 GCF_001698545.2 Rhinopithecus bieti
GTAAATCTGTGAGTTGAATTCGCACATCACAAAGTAGATTCTCAGAAATGTTCTTTTTGGTTTTTGTCTGAGGATATTACCTTTGCCACCATAGGCTTCAATGCGACCCAAAATATCCATACTCAGTTTCCCCAAAACAATGCTATGAAACTGTTCCATGAAAAGAATGGTGTAACTCTGTGAGATGAATTCACATATCACAAAGATGTTTCTCATTCAACGTCTTTCTAGTTTTATCTGAGGATATTTCATTTTCACCATATCCTCAATGCACTCCC
>NW_016871204.1:0-1671 GCF_001698545.2 Rhinopithecus bieti
TAATCCCAGCACTTTGGGAGGCCGAGACGGGCGGAGCACGAGCTCAGGAGAACGGAACCATCCTGGCTAATAGGGAAACCCCGTCTCTACTAAAACTACAAAAAAAAAACTAGCCGGGCGACGAAGCGGGCGCCTGTAGTCCCAGCTACTCGGGAGGCTGAGACAGGAGAATGGCGTGAACCCGGGAGGCGGAGCTTGCAGTGAGCTGAGAGCCGGCCACTGCACTCCAGCCTGGGCAGCAGAGCAAGACTCCGTCTCAAAAAAAAAAAAAAAAAAAAAAGACTTACCTTTGATGGGCCAGGCATGGCGGCTCACACCTGTAATCCCAGCACTTTGGGAGACCAGGGCGGGTGGATCACCTGAGGTCAGGAGTTCGAGATCAGCCCGGCCAACATAGTGAAACCCTGTCTCTACTAAAAATACAAAAATTAGCCGGGCATGGTGGCACATGCCTGTAGCCCCAGCTACTCGGGAGGCTGAGGCAGGAGAACTGCTTGAGCCCGGGAGGTGGAGGTTGTAGTGAGACAAGATCGCGCCACTGCACTCCAGCCTGGCCGACAGAGCCAGACTCGGTCTCAAAAAAAAAAAAAAGACTTACCTTTGATGAGGAGGACAGTCTAAAACGTTGGATTCAATCTAATATTGCTGTTACTTTAGACAAATCTTTAAACCATGAGTTCATACCGCCAATGTTTCTTAGACTAGAGCCAGTGTATCCAAATAAGAATACATCAAGGCTGCCGTGGTGGCTTATGCCTATAATCCGGGCACTTTAGGAGGCCAAGGCAGGCAGATCACTTGAGCCCAGGAGTTCAAGAGCAGCCTGGGTAACACGGTGAAACCCCGTCTTTACTAAAAACACAAAAATTAGTGAGGCGTTGTGGGGCGAGCCTGTAGTCCCAGTTACTGGGGAAGCTGAGTTGGGAGGATTGCTTAAGCCAGGAAGGTCGAGGCTGTGGTGAGCCACGATCGTACCACTGCCTGATCTCAGTTCACCACAACCTCTGCCTCCCAGGTTCAAGTGATCCTCGTGGCTCAGCCCCCCAAGTAGCTGGGACTAGGTGGCACAGATGCATGTCACCATGCCCAGCTAATTTTTGTATTTTTACAAAAAACAGGGTTTCACCATGTTGGCCAGGCTGGTCTCGAACTCCTGGCCTCATGTGATGTGGCAGCCTCTGCCTCCCAAAGTGCTGGGATTACATGTATGAGCCACCACACCCAGCTCTCTCCCTTGCACATGCTCTCTCTCTCCCCATACACACACACACACACACACACACACACACACACACACACACGTAAATACATTTTAGGCTGGGCACGGTGGCTTATGCCTATAATCCCAGCACTTTGGTAGGCCGAGGCTGGCAGATCAACATGGTGAAGCCTTGCTTCTACTAAAAATATAAAAATTAGCTGGGCGTGGTGGCGGATGCCTGTAATCCCAGCTACTAGGGAGGCTGAGGCAGGAGAATCACTTGAACCTGGGAGGCAGAGGGTGCAGTGAGCTGAGATTGCACCACTGCACTCCAGCCTGAACAACGACAGCAAAACTCCATCTCAAAAAATATCTATATATCTATATATAATATTTCATATATAAAAAATATATCTATATATAGATACATATTTTCTATATATAGATATATATCTAAAATATATATAGAT
>NW_016871205.1:0-862 GCF_001698545.2 Rhinopithecus bieti
GAAAAAAGCAAATAAACTGTAAAACTTAGAAGGCAAAATGGAATATCTGTGGCCTCAGGGTGGGTGAAACATTTCTTAAACAGAATATAAAAATCACAATCATAAAGGAAATGTTCAGCTATATTAAAATTAAGAATTTCTGGTCATCAATGTAAACCATAAGGAAGAAATGAAAGTACAAGCCATGACTGGAAGAAGAAGACACTGGTCAGGATATATAAAAAATTCCTAGAAATTATTATGAAAAAGGCAACCTGGTAGAAAAATGAACAAAATACTTGAATGGGAAAGAAAAGAAAATTGAATGGTTATTTTACCAAACATGAAGTCTAAATAATACAGTAAGTTCTGTTGTAATGCTTGTTTTGAAAATGTGAGGATTGTTCCAACATGATTGATATATTAGGGAACAGTTTGGGCATAATGTGAATTTTGTGTGATTTTTGTCCTTAAGAAACACTAGGCGAATGCAGAGAACTGCACTCAGCTGAACTGAGCCACATAGCAATATACAAAGTGCACACATCTCAAACATCTATTAGCTATCTGAAGTAGCTGATAATGTTCTAAGTCACCCCTCTCTACTCTTTTATAAAAATTTCTGTTTTCTCAGTGTTTGTTTCTCAAAGCAAGCACTCTATTCTAACTTATTATGACTCATGTTAGGTTAATGTTTTATAATTCTCAAGGGGCTTATACTTTAAATATAATTTTCTTCAAAATAATGTATTTTACGGTGTAATATTAACCTTCTGGAGCAGGAATGAGAGAGAGAGCGAGAGAGCGAGAGTGTGTGTGTGTGTGTGTGTGTGTGTGTGTGTGTGTGTGTGTGTGTGTATGGTGGAGCAGGGGTGAGAAGCTT
>NW_016871206.1:0-743 GCF_001698545.2 Rhinopithecus bieti
TCAATAGATGAATTTATCAAGCAGAAGAAAAGATATCAGAGACTGAATATCAACTTAATGAAATAAAGTATGAAGACAACATTAGAGAAAAAACAATGAAAAGCAATGAACAAAGCCTCCAAGAAATACGGGAGTATGTGAAAAGACCAAACCTACATTTGATTGGTGTAACTGGAAAGTGATGGGAGAACGGAACCAAGCTGGAAAGCCCTCTTCAGGATATTATTCAGGAGAACTTCCCCAGTCTAGCAAGACACTCCAACATTCAAATTCAGGAAATACAGAGAACACCACAACAATACTCCTCAAGAAGAACAACTCCAAGACACATAACCGTCTGATTCATCAAGGTGGAAATGAAGGAAAAAATGTTAAGGGAAACCAGAGAGAAAGGTCGGGTTACCCACAAAGGGAAGCCAATCAGACTAACAGCAGATCTCTTTGTAGAAACTCTACAAGCCAGAAAACAGTGGGGGCCAATATTCAACATACTGAAAGAAAAGAATTTTCAACCCAGAATTTCATATCCAGCCAAACTAAGCTTCATAAGCAAAGGAGAAATAAAATTCTTTACAGACAAGCAAATACTGAGAGATTTTGTCAACACCAGGCCTGCCTTACAAGAGCTCCTGAAGGAAGCACTAAATCTGGAAAGGAAACACTGGTACCAGCCACAGCAAAAACATACCAAATTGTAAAGACCATTGACACTGAAGAAATGCATCAACTAACAGGCAAAATAA
>NW_016871207.1:0-283 GCF_001698545.2 Rhinopithecus bieti
CAAGCATGTGCGGCTCCTGGTGGATGCGGAGTACACCTCACTGAACCCGCGCTCTCGCTGCTGGTGGCTGCCCTGGCCGTGCGCTGGAACAGCCCGGGACGTGCAGGCTGGGGTCTGCACACCCTGACCTACCAGAACCTGCCCGCGTGCCCTACAGGACACATTCGAGCGGCTGGGGAGGGACGCAGAGGCCGCACACAGGGCCGGCCTGGCCTTCGGAGTGAAGCTGGTACGAGGTGTCTATCTGGACAAGGAGAGAGCGGTGGGCCAGCTTCATGGGATG
>NW_016871208.1:0-2353 GCF_001698545.2 Rhinopithecus bieti
CAGAGACATGAAAAATCCTTCAAAAAATGAATGAATCCAGGAGCTGGTTTTTTGAAAAGAACAACAAAATTGATAGAGTGCTAGCCAGACTAATAAAGAAGAAAAGATAGAAGAATCACATAGACCCAATAAACAAACGATAAAGGGGATATCACCACTGATCCCACAGAAATACAAACTACCATCAGAGAATACTATAAACACCTCTACGCAAATAGACTAGAAAACCTAGAAGAAATAGATAAATTCCTGGACACATACACCCTCCCAAAACTAAACTAGGAAGAAGTTGAATCTCTGAAAAGACCAATAACAGGTTCTGAAATTGAGGCAGTAATTAATAGCCTACCAACCAAAAAAAGCCCAGAACCAGAAGAATTTGCAGTCTAATTCTACCAGAGGTACAAAGAGGAGCTGGTACTATTCCTTCTGAAATTATTCCAATCAACAGAAAAAGAGAAAATCCTCCCTAACTCATTTTAGGAGACCAGCATCATCCTGATACCAAAATCTGGCAGAGACACAAGAAAAAAGAGAATTTGGCTAGGCATGGTGGCTAACGCCTGTAATCCCAACACTTTGGGAGGCTGAAGGGGGTGAATCACAAGGTCAGGAGATCGAGACCACTCTGGCTAACACGGTGAAACCCTGTCTATACGAAAAACAAAACAAAAAAAAAAACAAACAAACAAACAAACAAAAAAAACATTAGCCAGGCGTGGTGGTGGACACCTGTAGTACCAGCTATTCAGGAGGCTGAGGCAGGATAATGGCATGAACCCAGGAGGTGGAGCTTGCAGTGAGCCAAGATCGCACCACTGCACTACAGTCTGGGCAACAGAGCAAGACTGTGTTTCAAAATAAATAAATAAATAAAAGATAATTTTAGACCAATACCCTGATGAACATCAATGCAAAAATCCTCAATAAAATACTGGCAAACCGAATCCAGCAGCACATTAAAAAGCTTATCCACCACAATCAAGTTGGCTTCATCCCTGGGATGCAAGGCCAGTTCAACATACATGACAAACCTGACAAAAACAAGAAATGGAGAAAGTATTCCCTAACTAATAAATGGTGCTGGGAAAACTGGTTAGCCATATGTAGAAAACTGAAACTGGACTCCTTTCTTACACTTTATACAAAAATTAATTCAAGGTGGATTAAAGATGTAAATGTTAGACCGAAAACTATAAAAACCCTAGAAGAAAACCTAGGCAATACCATTCAGGACATAGGCATGGGCAAGGACTTCATAACTAAAACACCAAAAGCAATGGCAAAAAAAAAGCCAAAACAGACAAATGGGATCTAATTAAACTAAAGAGCTTCTACATAGTGAAAGAATTTATCCTCGGAGTAAACAGGCAAACTACAGAATGGGAGAACATTTTTGCAATCTACCCATCTGACAAAGGGCTAATATCCAGAATCTACAAAGAACTTAAACAAAGAAAACAGAAAACCCCATCAAAAAGTGGGCAAAGTATATGAACTGACACTTTTCTAAAGAAGACATTTATGCAGCCAACAGAAACATGAAAATATGCTCATCATCACTGGTCATCAGACAAATGCAAATCAAAACCACAATGAGATACCATCTCATGCCAGTTAGAATGGCAATCATTAAAAAGTCAGGAAATGACAGATGCTGGAGAGGATATAGAGAAATAGGAATGCTTTTACACTGTTGGTGGAAGTGTAAATTAGTTCAACCATTGTGGAAGACAGTGTGGCGATTCCTCAAGGATCTAAAACTAGAAATACCATTTGACCCAGCAATCCCATTACTGGGCATACACCCAAAGGATTATAAATCACGCTACTATAAAGACACATGCACACATATGTTTACTGTGGCACTATTCACAATAGCAAAGACTTGGAACCAACCCAAATGTCCATCAATGATAGAATGGATTAAGAAAGTGTGGCACATATACACCACAGAATACTATGCAGCTGTGAAAAAGGATGAGTTCATGTCTTCGCAAGAACATGGATGAAGCTGGAAATCATCATTCTGAGCAAACTATCACAAGGACAGAAAACTAAACATTGCATGTTCTTACTCATAGGTGAGAATTGAACAATGAGAACACTTGGACCCACGGAGGGGAACATCACACACCAGGGCCTGTCAGGGGCGTGGGGGCTAGGGGAGAGATAGCATTAGGAGAAATACCTAATGTAAATGACGAGTTGATGGGCACAGCAAACCAACATGGCACATGTATACCTATGTAATAAACCTGCATATTGTGCACATGTACCCTAGAACTTAAAGTATAATAAGAAAGAAAGGAAGGAAGGGAAGGGAAGGGAAGGGAAGGGAAGGGAAGGGNAG
>NW_016871208.1:5334-6724 GCF_001698545.2 Rhinopithecus bieti
AAAAATTTTTAAATTAAATAAAAATATACATTAAACATTCAGCCTAGAGATGCTCATAGCTTATATAGTTGCTGTCCTTCAGTCTTTTATTTTTTATTTTATTTTATTTATTTTGAGACAGAGTCTCACTCTCTTGCCCAGGCTGAAGTGCAGTGGCCTGATCACGGCTCACTGCAAGCTCTGCCTCCCGGGTTCACAACATTCTCCTGCCTCAGCCTCCCGAGTAGCTGGGACTACAGGCACCCGCCACAACACCCGGCTCATTTTTTGTGTTTTAGTAGAGACGGGGTTTCACCGTGTTAGCCAGGATGGTCTCGATCTCCTGACCTCGTGATCTGCCCGCCTGGGCCTCCCAAAGTACTGGGATTACAGACGTGAGCCACTGCACCTGGCTGTCCTTCAGTCTTTTAAAATTTTTTTTTGCTTTATTAATTTATTCCATTTTTTCTTCCTGCTGGAAGAATACATCTTCATCATAGAAAATGCAGAAAAGTATAGAGAAGGAAAAGGTCATCTTTTATTTGACCTAGTTTCTAGGTCTTACACACACTATGTCATCACTAAATGACATATTTTCTCATTTTTTGTTTCTAAAATTAGAATTATACTTTGCATGTACAGAACTGTGTATCCATTTAATAAATCATGAGTATGTTGTATAAAAGACTGCATGATTTTCCATTGTTGAATTTACCCTAATGTATGTTACTATTCCTCTTTTGTTATTAAATTAGATCATTTTGAATTGTTCATCACTTTAAATAATGATGCAATGAATATACAGGCATATAAGTTTTAGTCCCATTTCAAATCATTTTCTTAGGATAAGTTTCTATAACTGAATCACTATGTCAAAGTATCTGAAAATTTTTTTAAGATTCTTAATACATATGGGCTGAATTGCTCTCCAAAGTTATTGTGCCAATTTAAAACCCACCTGCAGAGCCCAAGACTGATTTTATTTATAATGTGGTTTTATGTTAATCAAAATTTGTTTTCTCTTGTTATTATTTCAAAGACCTCTGTTCTTTCCTTCCTAGGATTTAACAACATTTGTAAGTCCTTTTGCTTATTTGTTTAATAAAGGCCTCTCTTATTAACTATAACTCTGGTGGAAACCGGAAACATGCCTATATTTTCACCCTAAACTACTATTGCTTAATATAGGGCCTAACACAGAAAAGTCGTATCTATGTTTGTTGAACAAATGGAAAATTTTCCTTAGAGAATTATTTTCTGACTATACACAAGTATCTAAACAAGATAACTCTGAAAGGATGTTTTATTTTCTGTTTTATTTTTTGTTTGTTTGTTTTACTTTACTTCAAGTTCTGGAATACATGTGTAGAATGTGCAGGCTGGTTACATAGGCATTAATGTGCCATCCTGG
>NW_016871209.1:0-1172 GCF_001698545.2 Rhinopithecus bieti
TGTGTGTGTGCATCTGTGTGTGTGTGTGTGCATCTGTGTGTGTGCATCTGTGTGTGTGTGTGCGCATCTGTGTGTGTGTGTGCATCTGTGTGCATCTGTGTGTGTGTGTGTGCATCTGTGTATGTGTGTGTGTGCATCTGTGTGTGTGTGCATCTGTGTGTGTGTGCATGCATTTGTGTGTGCATCTGTGTGTGCATCTGTGTGTGTGTGCATGCATTTGTGTGTGCATCTGTGTGTGTGTGTGCATGCATTTGTGTGTGCATCTGTGTGTGCACGTGTGTGCGTGTGTGTGCATCTGTGTGTGTGTGCATCCATGTGCGTGTTTGATCTGCATGTTCCAGTTTCTCTATGAATACATATTATTGCTTTAAACAGTTTTAAATTGCACACAGCCAGGCACCGTGGCTCACACCTGTAATCCCAGCTACTCAGAAGGCTGAGGTGGGAGGATTGTTTGAGGCCAGCCTGAGCAACATAGCAAAACCCCCATCTCTACAAAAAATACAAAAATTAGCAGGACATGGTGGTGTGCACCTGTAGTTTCAGCTACTTGGGAGGCTCATGTGGGAGGATGGCTTGAGCCCAGGAGGTCAAGGCTGCAATGAGCCGTGATCAAGCCACTGTACTGCAGCCTGGGTGACCGAGTGAGACCCTGTCTCAAAAGAAAATCAGCCATGCATGGCATCACACGCCTGTAGTCCCAGCTACTCAGGAGGCTGAGGCAGGAAGATCACTTGAGCCTAAGAGGTAGAGGTTGCAGTGAGCTATGATCGCTCCACTGCACTCCAGCCTGGGAGACAGAGCAAAACCCTGTCTCTAAAAATAAAAAATAGGCCGGGCGCGGTGGGTCAAGCCTGTAATCCCAGCACTTTGGGAGGCCGAGACGGGCGGATCATGAGGTCAGGAGATCGAGACCATCCTGGCTAACATGGTGAAACCCCGTCTCTACTAAAAAAAAAAATACAAAAAACTAGCCGGGAGAGGTGGCGGGCGCCTGTAGTCCCAGCTACTGGGGAGGCTGAGGCAGGAGACTGGCATAAACCCGGGAGGCGGAGCTTGCGATGAGCTGAGATCCGGCCACTGCACTCCAGCCCGGGCGACACAGCGAGACTCCGTCTCCAAAAAAACAATTAAAACAAACAAATAAATAAATAAATAATAAATTAAAATAA
>NW_016871210.1:0-1676 GCF_001698545.2 Rhinopithecus bieti
AAGCCTGTAATTCCAGCTACTTGGGAGGCTGAGGCAGGAGAATCTCTTCAACCCGGGAGACAGAGGTTGCAGTGAGTTGAGATCACGCCATTGCACGCCAGCCTGGGCAACAAGAGTGAAACACCATCTCAAAAAAAAAAAAAAAAAAAAAAAAAAGGCCAGGCGCGTGGCTCAAGCCTGTAATCCCAGCACTTTGGGAGGCCGAGACGGGTGGATCACGAGGTCAGGAGATCGAGACCATCCTGGCTAACACGGTGAAACCCCGTCTCTACTAAAAAATACAAAAAACGAGCCGGGCGAGGTGGCGGGCGCCTGTAGTCCCAGCTACTGGGGAGGCTGAGGCCGGAGAATGGTGTAAACCCAGGGGGCGGAGCTTGCAGTGAGCTGCGATCCAGCCACTGCACTCCAGCCCAGGCAACAGAGCGAGACTCCATCTCAAAAAAAAAAAAAGAAAGAAAAAAGAAAAGAAGAAAGAAAGCAAATGGGAGTCAGGAGAGCCAGTTTTGGGTAAGAAAAGAGCACTAAACTAGAAGACAGAAGGCCACTTCCCTGCCACATGCCTCAGTTTCCTCATCTGTGAAATGGATTCTATCACCTCTACTATTCTTTCAGGCTGTAATAGGCCATGATTCTAAAGGAGTTGCTTAGGAATGTAGAGGCAAACGTGGTGGAGGAGATGTGGAATTCCCATTAGGGACTTTCTAGCTACCTCTATCTGAAGACAAAGACCAGGGAAGACATCCCAGACAAATGAATTGCGACCACAAAACTCCTTTAAGGAAAACCTGTGGGGCCAGTCAAACTGAGCAGGAGTTTTTAATCTGTATGCCATGCATGAATCCTTTACAGATTTCGATCATTGTGTCAAATTGATCTTTGCCACTGCTGTGGATACACATACATTTCAGCGATTTCTTTTGTACAGAAGGTGGACATGGGCAAGTTGTGTGAGATGACACACAGTGGGCACCACTTGCTGTTGGGTAGAGGCAAGAGGCATTGTTGAACAGGCCGAACTTGACCAAGGATGGTGTCTAATATGATCTGGATGTGTGTCCCTGCTCAAATCTCATATTGAAATGTAATCCCCAGTGCTGGAGGTGGGGCCTGGTGGGCGGCGATTGGGTCATGGGAGTGGTTTCTCATGGTTTGACACCATCACCTGGTACCGTCATCACCATAGTAAGTTCGCTTGAGATCTGGTTGTTTGAAAGTGTGTGGCACCTACCTGCTGTCTCTCTTCCTCCTGCTGCGGCCATGTGGAGCTCCTTGTGCCCACTTGGGCTTCCGCCATGATTGGAAGCCTCTGAGGCCTCCCCAGAAGCAGAAGCCATGATGCTTCCTGTATAGCCTGCAGAATCATGAGCCAATTAAACTTCTCTTCTTCATAAATTACCCAGTCTTAAGTTTTTTGTTTGTTTGTTTGTTTTAATAGCAGTGTGAGAATGAACTAATAGTGTCAGAGACAGGAACAACTCTACCCCACTGGTGACATATCCACACGAGTGAAAGCCAATGGCCAATGCTTTCATGGCCTCTGTCTGTGGAGACTGTAGGGGTGAGTGTGATGGCCCTGCTGGCTTGTTCAGTGCTGTTCTGAGTTCTTTTAGTCTCTTCAAGGATATTGCCAACACCTGTAATATTTGGAATATTATAAATATTAAATATTTATATTA
>NW_016871211.1:0-878 GCF_001698545.2 Rhinopithecus bieti
AGGCTTTTTTTTTTTTTTTTTTTTGAGATGGAGTCTCACTTTGTTGCCCAGGCTGGAGTGCAGTGGCATGATATGGGCTCCCTGCAACCTCTGCCTCCCAGGTTCAAGCTATTTTCCTGCCTCAGCCTCTTGAGTAGCTGGGATTATGACCAGCTAATTTTTGTATCTTTTAGTAGAGATGGGGTTTCACTATGTTGACCAGGCTGGTCTCAAACTCCTGACCTCAAGTGATCCACTTACCTCGACCTCCCAAAGTGCATGGATTATAGGCCCGAGCCATCATGCCTGGACCCATTTTGTAATTAAAAAAAATAAAATAAAACAGTTTTCTTGTACTATGCATTTTTGGGGGTGTCTCCTGTACTCTTATTTTTTCCTAAGAGAGAATCAGGGTATTTTAGCTAAAAGTCAAATTATAGTTACATGCCTGACAAATATAGAGGGTGTTTTCATGGCCTTTATGATTGTTCTGAAGTTTCAGTGATCTGAGAAATAAACTGTATTTCAGCGGCTCTCAAACATTTTTGTTTCAGGACCCTTTTATACTCTTAAAATTACTGAGGGTCTTGGGGCCAGGCCAAGTGGCTCACGTCTGTAATCCCAGCACTTTGGGAGGCTGAGGCAGGTGGACCACTTGAGCCCAGGAATTCAAGACCAGCCTGGGCAGCATGGCAAAATCCTATCTCTACCAAAAAATTTCAAAAATTAGCCGGGCGTGGTGGCACACACCTGTGGTCCTGGCTCCTGAGGAGGCTGAGGTGGGAGGATCACTTGAGCACAGGAGGTTGAGGTTGCAGTGAGCCGAGATTGCACCGCTGCACTCCAGCCTGGCCAACACAGTGAGAGCCTGTCTCAAAATATATATATATATATATATA
>NW_016871212.1:0-863 GCF_001698545.2 Rhinopithecus bieti
TAGGTGTAAGGTGTACATTGGTTCCATCTGGAAAGGCGGGAAAACACAAAGGTGGGGGCCTTCCAGGTTCTAGGTGGACAAGAGATGAAGGATTGCCTTGTTTTGAGTCTTTGATGAGCCTTTCGGTGAATACACAATTGACTTGGGAGTGGGGGTAGAGGAATAGTCACTTACACCTTAGTGTGGCTCAGTGAAGCTGCATTTTACACAGGGCAGAGGAAGCAATCATATAGGTGTTTGTCTCAGGTGAGCTGAGGAATGACGTCCTGTCCCACCCCTGGGAAGATCAGCTGGCAGCTGCATTGCCAGGGTCAGATTTGGCAGAAGTCTTTCTGGGTAGAGATCTCGAGGCCCATGAGGCATTTCCTTGTGGACAAACTTTGAGGGAGGTCTGTATGTAGCTTTTTTCTCTTGTAGCCACCTTATTTAGGAATAAAATGGGAGGCAGGTTTGCCTGAGGCAGTTCCCAGCTTGACTTTTCCCTTTGGCTTAGTGAGTTTGGGGTCCTGAGATTTATTTTCCTCGCATGATGGAAACAAAAGTTAAGTTCCCACAGCATGTTTCTGGTCATAAAAATATTACCAAACTTCTAAAGAAAGACCCAAAACACTTACAGTGTTAAACATTGAGGTACATATGAGCTCTGTGGACATTTAAGAAAGATGAATAGAAACAAGTGAGAACTACTCAGTGTTTGGCGAGGCAGTGAGTGATGGCAGTCCGGCAGTCCGGCAGTCCATTGGTGGTGAAATGAGGCAATAAATATTTGCAGAGCGAGACCTCCCCAGGCCCGCCCCCTTCCTCTCACCCGTAGCTCCAGCAACAGCAGGAACAAACGTGTGGGTCACTGAGCACTTTTGTAC
>NW_016871213.1:0-1679 GCF_001698545.2 Rhinopithecus bieti
GCCGGGCGCGGTGGCTCAAGCCTGTAATCCCAGCACTTTGGGAGGCCGAGACGGGCGGATCATGAGGTCAGGAGATCGAGACCATCCTGGCTAATACGGTGAAACCCCGTCTCTACTAAAAAATACAAAAAACTAGCCGGGCGATGAGGCAGGCGCCTGTAGTCCCAGCTACTCGGGAGGCTGAGACAGGAGAATGGCGTGAACCCGGGAGGCGGAGCTTGCAGTGAGCTGAGATCCGGCCACTGCACTCCAGCCTGGGTGGCAGAGCAAGACTCCGTCTCAAAAAAAAAAAAAAAAAAAAAAAAAAAAAAAAAAAAAAACCACAATGTGATATCACCTTACTCCTACAAGAATGGACATTATCAAAAAATCAAAAAGTAATAGATGTTGGTATGGATGCAGTGAAAAGGGAATATTTCTAGCTACTGGTGGGAATGTAAACTAGTACAACCATGATGGAAAGCCGTGTGGAGATTCCTTAAAGAACTAAAAGTAGAACTGCCATTTGATCCAGCAGTCCCACTAATGGATATACACCCAGAGGAAAAAAAGCATTACATGAAAAAGATACTTGCACACGCATGTTTATGGCAGCACAATTCACAATGTAAAAATGTGGAGGCAGCCCAAATGCCCATCAATCAATGAGTGGATAAAAAAACTGTAGTATATGTATGATGGAATACTACTCAGCAATAAAAAGGAATGAATTAATGGCATCCACAGCAACTGGATGGGATTGGATACTATTATTCTAAGTGAAGTAACTGAATGGAAAACCAAGCATCATATGTTCTCACTCATAAGTGGGAGCTAAGTTAGGAGGATGCAAAGGCATAAGAAGGATAAAATGGACTGTAGGGGTTCATGGGGAAAGGATGGGAAGGGGGTGAGGGGTAAGAGACTACAAATTGGGTTCAGTGTATACTGCTTGGGTGACGGGTGCATCAAAATCTCACAAATCACCACTACAGAACTTACTCATGTAACAAAATACCACCTGTTCCCCCAAAACCTATGGAAGTAAAAAATTTAAAAAAAAAAAAAAAAAAAACAAGCCAGAGAGGGGACATGACCAGAGAAGCAGAGGTTGGAGTGATGTGATTGCTGCTGCGAGCCAGAAGCCACGGAATATGCTGGCAGCCGGAGGATGCTGGGAAAGGATGGAGACAGATCCTCCCCTGGAGCCTGCAGAAGGAGCACAGTGCTGTCAATACCTCGATTTCAGCCAGAGGAAGCCCAGTTTAGACTCCTGGCTTCTGAAACTGTAAGGTACTAAATGTGTGTAGTTTTGGGTCACTGTGTTTTTGGTAATTTATTACAGCTGCAAATGAAAACTAACACAGTGTCTTTCAAGAAATGTATCCATTTCATCTGCATTGTCAAACTTGTTGGCATGAAGCAGTTCCTAACACTTTCCAATTAACCTTTTAATGTCTATAGGCTGTGTCGTGATGTCCTCTTTTTCATTCTTGATATTGGTAATCTGTAGATAGATAGATAGATAGATAGATAGATAGATATAGATTTTTTTTTTTTTTTTTTTTTTTTTTTTTTTTTTTTTTTTTTTTTGAGATGGAATTTTTGCTCTTGTTGCCCAGGCTGGAGAGCAATGGCACCATCTTGGCTCACCGCAACCTCCGCCTCTTTGGTTCAAGCAATTCTCCTGCCTGAGTTTC
>NW_016871214.1:0-747 GCF_001698545.2 Rhinopithecus bieti
AAATCTGTGACCAAAACATGAAAGCTCATTTTACTCTTTTTCTTTAAGTTATATATATACTTACATATATAAAAAATTTATTTCTGTAAAATAGTTTAATAACATGTATACTTCATGCATACAATGGAGGTACCCATGTAAAATGAGTAAATTTCCACGATATGTTTTATATCTAAAAGAAAAAGAAAGAAGCAGAAACAAAATACAAGCTGAGTATCAAGATACATTTTGATGTTAAAGAACGACATGAATAGGTCTTTAAAAAATGTGAATGCAGCAGAGAAGGATACTAAAAAAGGAAGAAAAGAGGATCAAAGACAGCAAAAATATCTTCAGAAATAAAAATTCAAACTAAATAATGAAGAGTGTACTTGACATTATATGTCCAAGGCTTTGTCATTACTGTTTTCAAAATCAAGTGCAGTGGCTCATGCCAACTTTGGGAGGCCAAGGCAGGAGGATAACGGACGGGGTCAGGAGTTGGAGACCAGCCTGACCAACATGGTGAAATCCCGTCTGTACTAAAAATACAAAAATTAGCCGGGCGTGGTGGCGGGCGCCTGTAATCTCAGCTACTCAGGAGGCTGAGGCAGAAGAATCACTTGAACTCAGGAGGCGGAGGTTGCAGTGAGCCTAGATTGTGCCATTGCACTCCAGCCTGGGTGACAGAGCCAGACTCTGTCTCAATAAATAAATAAATAAATAAATAAATAAATAAATAAATAAATAAATGTAATATTTTGGCAT
>NW_016871215.1:0-314 GCF_001698545.2 Rhinopithecus bieti
TGTGGGGAAAAGAAAGAGAGATCAGCCTGTTACTGTGTCTATAGAAAGAAGTAGACATAAGAGACTCCATTTTGTTCTGTGTTTGAGATGCTGTTAATCTGTGACCCTACCAGCAACCGTGTCTTTGCAAGAGACATGTGCTGTGGTGACTCAAGGCTTAATGGATATTGGGCTGTGCAGTATGTGTCTTTGTTAAACAAGTACCTGAAGGCAGCTTGCTGGTTAAAAATCCTGCCCGTCCCTGGGCAATGGAGATGTGCTTTGTTTACTGAGCAGGGAGAAAAC
Source organism: Rhinopithecus bieti (assembly GCF_001698545.2). Lineage (NCBI taxonomy): Eukaryota > Metazoa > Chordata > Mammalia > Primates > Cercopithecidae > Rhinopithecus > Rhinopithecus bieti. The sequence goes on from NW_016871215.1 coordinate 286, forward strand.
CGCCTTTAGGAATAAGGTGTGGCTTGCTG
>NW_016871216.1:0-1036 GCF_001698545.2 Rhinopithecus bieti
TTTGAAAATTAGAAAAATTAAGATTGCAAAATACTTAAACTCTTCCTTAAGAACAAAAGAGGTGGACATGGTGGTTCACACTTGTAATCCCACCACTTTGGGAGGCCAATGTGGAAGGATTGCTTGAGCCCAGGAGCATAAGACCAGCCTGTTCAGCAGGCCATGGACTTAAAATAGATACACTGATAGATAAATAGATAGATAGATAGATAGATAGATAGATAGATAGATAGATAGACAGACAGACAGATAAAGACCAGCCTGGGCAACACAGTGAGACCCCATTTCTTAAAAAAGAGAGAACAAAAGGGGAATTTCAACAAGGGTGACAAGACAATTAAATAGGAAAAAATAGTCTTCAACAAATGTTACTGAGATAACTGCATCCTCACATAAAAGAATGCAAACAATAACAAGTATTGGTGAGGATGTGGACAAAATGAAACCTTCCCACATTGCTGGTTAGATTGTAAAGTGGTGTTAAACACGTCAAAAGGTTAAACAGAGTTACCACAAGACCCGGCCATTACACTCCTAGGTGTACAGCCAAGAGAAATGAAAACTTACGTCCACACAAAAACTTGGGCATGAATGTTCATAGCAGCATTATCCACAATAGCCAAAAAAGAAAAACAACCCCAATGTTCAACAATGATGAATGGATAAACAAAAGATGGTATAGCCATACAATGGATTATTTGACAATAAAAGTGAATGAAGTATTGAAACATACTGTGAACCTCAAAAAAATTGTGTTAAAAACAGTATGTAAGAGACCACACATTATGATTCCATTTATATGAAATGTCCAAATAGGCAAATCTATAGAGGTAGAAAGTAGATTAATGATTGCCAGAAGAGAGACAGGGAAGGAGAGGGGTGAATGGGTTGTGACTGCTAATGGGTACATGGTTTCTTTCTGGGATGATTAAAATGTTCTAAAATCGGCCAGGCGCAGTGGCTCACGCCTGTAATTCCAGCACTTTGGGAGGCCGAGGCAGGCGGATCACGAGGTCAGGAGATCGAGACCATCCTG
>NW_016871217.1:0-1132 GCF_001698545.2 Rhinopithecus bieti
TATATATATATATATATATATGCACCTACCCTATGATCCAGCAAGTCCGCTCCTAGATATTTACCCAGAAGTAATGAAACCTTGGGTGAACAAAAAGAACTTGTTCAAGAATGTTCAGAGCAGCTTTATTCATAATAGTTCCAAACCAGAAATCACAAGAATGTCCATCAATAAGAGAACAGGGGCCTGGCACAGTGGCTCACACTTGTAGTCCCAGCACTTTGGGAGGCCGAGGCACACAAATCACTTGAGGCCAGGAGTTCGAGACTGGCCTCGGCAACGAGCAAGACCCCATCTCTACAAAAAATGAAAGAGACAGAGAGAGAGAATGGACAGACAAACTGTAGTCATGCAATGAGATGCTACCCAGCACTCAGAACAAATGAGATTTACTATCACACTGTCCTTTTTTTTTTTTTTTTTGAGATGGAGTCTTGCTCTGTCGCCCGGGCTGGAGTGCAGTGGCCGGATCTCAGCTCACTGCAAGCTCCGCCTCCCGGGTTCACGCCATTCTCCTGCCTCAGCCTCCCAGTAGCTGGGACTACAGGCGCCCGCCACCTCGCCCGGCTAGTTTTTTGTATTTTTTAGTAGAGACGGGGTTTCACAGTGTTAGCCAGGATGGTCTCGATCTCCTAACCTCGTGATCCGCCCGTCTCGGCCTCCCAAAATGCTGGGATTACAGGCTTGAGCCACCGCGCCCGGCCACACTGTCCTTAAGACAAACAAAAACAAAAAAACAAATGAGATACATATGACCACAACATTGATGAATCTTGCAAATGCTGTATTGACTGGAAAAGGCCAGACTCAGGATTCTATACTGTAGCGTTCCATTTGTGAGAAGTTCCAGAGTGAGCAAAGTAAAGCGATGGAGTAGAAATCAGAATGGTGCCTGTGAGGAACAGGGCCTGGGGGTACTTTCAGGGAATGGAGTGTTCCATAGCTTACTCGTATGTGGCAGTGGTCTGCGCATACAAAAGTCATGAAACCGTGCTGTTAAGATCTGTGCATTCTGGGAGTCTCTTCAAACCTATTCTGTTTTGGGGGGCTGCCTGATAATATTTTTTAAAAATATGAAAGATCTGGCCGGGCGCGGTGGCTCAAGCCTGTAATCCCAGCACTTTGGGAGGCC
>NW_016871218.1:0-862 GCF_001698545.2 Rhinopithecus bieti
GGGTTCTTAACATGGAGTATAAATTTTTTTAACTGCAAAAAAATTCAGTTAAAAAATTTTTTACCAAGGTAAGTGTAGATTCACATGCAGTTGTAAGATACGTTGAAGTCCTGTGTACCTTTTACTCAGTTTATCCCAATGGTAATATCTTGCAAAACTATAGTACAATATCATAGCCCTGACATTAACATTTGCACAATCTATTATTCCTATTTATCTTTCTCCAGTTTTATACTTATATGAATGTGTCTTTGTGTGTGTCTGTATAGGTAAGTTTTATACAATTTTATTATATACATACGTTCACATATCTGGAGTCTATGACTTTTTATGGGGAAGTGGACACCTTTCTATGAAAATCAGTGGAGATTAGGAATAACAATGAGACCTTGGAATCTTAAAGGACGAGTAGCTGAGTGGTGGAGACAGCTTGGCATGGGTATTCCAAGCAAGGAGGGCCTCTGGAGCAAAGGTATTTATATTAATGGTGAGAAAACACAAGTAAAGTTGCTGGAGCATGGAGTGCAAGACAGGAAGTAGCACGAATTTAGATGAAAAAAATTTGGTAGACATTATGTTGTCAGGGCTTTGCATACAAATGAAATTCAATTTTATCCTAAAGTCACTGGGGAGGCAGGGATAGGGTTAAGGTAGTGAAATTAACATGCTTGTTTTCATTTGTCTCAAGTCACTGGTGGTGTGGTTTGAAGTGGGTAGATAGAAATAAAGATACAGAAAATTTGTGAAGGTAAGTTAAATAAACTAGGCTTATTTCTTCTGGAGAATGAATGGCTAAGGGATGACTTAGTCACAGTTTTCCAACATAAAGTTTATAATATGAAAGATTTTTTCTAGTCTCTGA
>NW_016871219.1:0-694 GCF_001698545.2 Rhinopithecus bieti
TTGCAACCTCCGTCTCCCAGGTTCAAGTGATTCTCCTGCCTCAGCCTCCTTGGTAGCTGGGATTACTGGCACCCGCTACCACATCCAGTTAATTTTTGTGTTTTTAGTAGAGACAGTGTTAGCCAGGCTGGTCTCAAACTCCTGACCTCAACTGATTCACCTGCTTTGGCCTCCTAAAGTATTGGGATTACAGGCATGAGACACCACACCCTGCCTATTCTCTGCTTTTAAACAGGAGCTGAGAAGAAACTGACCACTGAAGCAAAAGCCTGTGACCTCTTCATGTATGTTTCACATTTCTGACCATACCTAAATTCACTGTAAAACATACCCATTCTAATCCTGGGTTATGCGACCATTAAGACCATTCTATGATGATAGACAGTGCATAGAATTTCTATATGTATTATACTTCCACATGCACACCTAGGTGCCCAAAGTCACTGCCAGGCTGATGAGTTATACAACGGCTGTGAGATCAATGCAGGATAGAAGTTCATAGAATCAACCTGCCAATCACTCCTGATTTCACATTTCTTTCCTCTACTGAGAAAGCCAAGACTTTGAGAAATGCATCTCTGCATAACCAGTAACTTAGGACTGAGGATATTAAACTTCAGAGAGCTGTGGTGGAGAATCAATGGGTTGATTTACGTAAAGTGTTCAGGGTGATGGACTACTCTTTTTTTTTTTT
>NW_016871220.1:0-743 GCF_001698545.2 Rhinopithecus bieti
TTTTTACCTGTTCTTTGTTTTGTGGTGTGCGTGTGGTGTGAGCGTGGTGTTTTGTCTGAGGAAACATGGGTGAGGCACAAAGTAAGCCCACCGCACTAGGAACTATGTTGAAAAATTTCAAAAAAAGGATTTAAAGGAGACTATGGAGTACTATGACACCAGGAAAACTTAACACTTTGTGTAAGATAGACTGGCCAGCATTAGAGGTAAGTTGGCCGTTAGAAGGAAGCATGGACAGGTCCCTTGTTTCAAAGGTATGGCACAAGGTAACTTGTAAGCCAGGGAACCCAGACCAGCTTGTTTTAGATCCCCCTCCCCCAACACACAGTGGTTGAGAGAACAGCAGCATAAGCAGCTGGCAGAGGCAAGGAAAGACCAGCAGAGAGAGAGAAAGGAAAGAGACGGAGAGGAAAAGAGGCAAAGAGAGAGAGAGGAAGAGACAGAGAAGAAGAGATAGACAAATAGGGAGTCAAAGAGAGAGAGAGAGAAAGACAGAGGCAGAGAGAGAGGAGGAGACAGAGGCAAAAGGGAAGTCAAAGAGAGAAAGAAAGAAAGAGAGAAAATACCAATTCTAATTTGGACAAAACAAGGTCTTATTAATAGCAAAGGATAATTAAAATCCCAAACTTATAAGGTTTTCAACAAAAGTAACGTTCGCTAAAAGTTAACAGTGTGACATGTATTATAGTAACTTTTAATCTTGTGGCCTTAGACAGTCTAGTCCACAGACATGAAAAAAAAAA
>NW_016871221.1:0-339 GCF_001698545.2 Rhinopithecus bieti
TATTCATATATTTATATTATACATATAAGTATAATAAAATATACATATACATATTTTAAATAAATGTTTAGAACTTTCCAGTGAATGGAGAATATTTGTAAAGGAGAAATGCAGTTACAGAAAGTTTGTGCTTAATCTCCTGATAGCCTTTATAGTCTATCTAGAAAAATAAAATCCCAAGTTAATGTGATAAGATCTGGAATCGTACATTCTTAGAGGGAATAGAGGAGACTTTTTTTAAGTGGAACCATTTTGAGTTTTCACAAGAAAGATATGTAAGGCTGGGGTTACATCAATTGAGTCAGAAATTAGACACCATTGCTTTCAAAATTCGAGCTA
>NW_016871222.1:0-859 GCF_001698545.2 Rhinopithecus bieti
CAAAACTTGAAAGAAGCTTTCTGAGAAACTGCTTTGCAATGTGTTAATTCATCCTACAGAGTTACTCTGTGCTTTTTCATTGAGCAGTTTACTACCAATGCTTTCTTGGAAACTGAAATGGGATATTTTGGGGCACATTGAAGCCAATGGTGACATACTAAATATCCTCAGATAAAAACTAGAAAGAAGCTTTCTGAGTAACTTCTTTGTGATGTGTGTATTCATCTCACAGAGTAACACCTTACTTTTCATGGAGCAGTTTGCTAACACTGCAAAGGGATATTTGAGAGTGAGTCAAGGCCGATAGTAAAGAGGAAATATCCTCAGACAAAAACCAAAATGAAGCTTTCTGAAACCTGCTTTGTATGTGTGAATTCATCTCACAGATTTATACCTTCCTTTTAATAGAGCAGTTTGATAACACTATTTTCAGGGAATCTGCAAAGAGATATTCACGAATACTTTGAGGCCTATGGTGAAAGAGCAAATATCCTCAGACCAAAACTAGAAAGAAGCTTTCTGAGAAACGTTTTGTGATGTGTGAATTCATCTAACAGAGTTACACAATTCTTTTCATGGATCAGTTTGACAGCAATGTTTTTGGGGAATCTGAGAAGGGATATTTTGGATCGCATTGAAGCCTATGGTGACAAATCAAATATCCTGAGATATAAACAAAAGAGAAGCATTCTGAGAAAGTTCTTTGTGATGCATGAATTCATCTCACAGATTTGCACATTTCTTTTCATGGAGCAGTTTGCTGACATGGTTTTCATTGATTCTACGAAGGGATATTTGCGAGCACATTGAGGCCTACAGTGAAAAGAAAATATCCTCAGATAAAACTAGAAAGAAGCTT
>NW_016871223.1:0-740 GCF_001698545.2 Rhinopithecus bieti
AATACTGGCAAACCAAATCCAGCAGCACATCAAAAGCTTATCCACCACGATCAAGTCAGTTTCATCCCTGGAATGCAAAGCTGGTTTAAAATATGCAAATCAATAAGCATAATCCATCACATAAACAGAACCAATGACAAAAATCACATGATTATCTCAATAGATGCAGAAAAGGCCTTCGACAAAATTCAACACCCCTTCATGCTAAAAACACTCAATAAACTAGATACTGATGGAACATATCTCAAAAAAAAAAAGAGCTATTTATGACAAACTCATAGCAAATATCATATTGAATGGGCAAAACTGGAATCATTCCCTTTAAAACCAGCACAAGACAAGAATGCCCTCTCTCACTGCTCCTATTCAACATAGTATTGGCAGTTCTGGCCAGGGCAATCAGGCAAGACAAAGACATAAAGGGTATTCAAATAGGAAGACAGGAAGTCAAATTGTCTCTGTTTGCAGATGACATGATTGTATATTTAGAAGAACCCATAGTCTCAGCCCCAAAACTCCTTAAGCTGATGAGCAGCTTCACCAAAGTCCTCAGGACACAAAATCAATGTGCAAATATCACAAGCATTCCTGTACACCAATAACAAACAGAGCCAAATCATGAGTGAACTCTCTTTCACAATTGCTACAAAGGAAATAACATACCTAGGAATACAACTTACAAGTGACATGAAGGACCTCTTCAAGGAGAACTAGAAACTGCTGCTCAAGGAAATACGAGA
>NW_016871224.1:0-1166 GCF_001698545.2 Rhinopithecus bieti
TTCCTCCACTAAAAGTGAGAACTGATTTACACATCCCCAGCTGACCACTAGGCCTGATTTACAGCTCAGAATTGTTGACACCTGCCTCCTGGGTTGTAATGTGGTCCCAAGGAGAAAACAGAATATTTTTGGCTTTTTTTCAAGACAAAGTCTCACTCTGTCACTCACACTGGAGTGCCAATGGTATAATCATAGCTCACTGCAGCCTCGACCTCCTGGGCTGAAGTGATCCTCCCGCCTCAGCCTCCCGAGTAGCAGAGACTACGGGCACACACCACCACACCCAGCTATGTTATTATTATTAATATATTTGTAGAGATGAGGTCTCACTATGTTACCCAGGCTGGTCCTGAATTCCTGGCCTCAAACGATCCTCCCATCCTGGCTCCCAAAGTGCTGGGATTATAAGCATGAGCCACAGTGCTGGCCAAAATAGAACGTTAAGAGACACACTTTACATTGAATTTACTTGGAAGGCTGATTCTTTTTCCACACCCTCGCTAGGAGAGCGAGCTGGATTTTAGGACCTTAACTCTGCCCCTGAAATGGTCAGGCCAGGGGAGATGGCCTTTACCTTTTGGATTACAAGAGTATCAACTCCCTCCCTGCTTGATTGAGCAGCAGAGCAAACTTGGCCACAGCTCCTTTTAGCTCTTCCCATCCTGCTCTGGAAAATGCTGTACCTCCCTGTACACTTCTGATTTCCTCCTTTATTTTTATTTTTACTTTTTTTGAGATGGGGTCTCACTCTGTTGCCCAGGCTGGAGTGCAGTGATGTGATCTCGGCTCACTACAACCTCCGCCTCTCGGGTTCAAGCGATTCTCCTGCCTCCCGAGTAGCTGGGATTACAGGCGCCTGCCACCACGCCTGGCTAATTCTTTTGTATTTTTAGTAGAGACAGGGTTTCACCATGTTGGCCAGGCTGGTCTCAAACTCCTGACCTCAAGTGATCCACCTGCCTCAGCCTCCCAAAGTGCTAGAATGACAGGTGTGAGCCACCACGCCTGGCCAATTTCCTCCTCTTTTCATTGTCTCCACCAGGAGTGACTCGCAATCCATGTGTATTTAAAATTCTCGTGGCTATAGGGCAAAAAATCTGCTGAGTAATGTCAGTTGCTTCAAAGTAAATTGTGTACATTAGAATTCCACACACAGAAAATCATTG
>NW_016871225.1:0-314 GCF_001698545.2 Rhinopithecus bieti
GTGTGTGTAATGCTTCACCTGTTTTGAGGCTGCATTTATCTTGGGCTTGCCAGGCAGGCGGGAGTAGGCTGTGTTCACGGCATGCAGCACCCCTTCTGGGCAATCTCCAGCATCTCCTCCCGGTAGAGTGGTCCTCACCTGGGCAGTGGCACCGGAACACCAGGGTCACGCGGCCTCCCCCGCACTCCTTTAGGAGTCCCGGGCTGTTGTTATCACGTTGGCCACCAGAGGGTGAAAAGGAAGACTAAGAACCACTGGATTCTCACCAAGGGTTGGGTGCTCTCCACGTCTGATCTCATTAAATTGTCCCAAGA
>NW_016871226.1:0-310 GCF_001698545.2 Rhinopithecus bieti
ATGCGTGTGTATATATGTATATGTATGTGTGTATATGTATGTATGTATGTGTATATGTATATGTATGTGTGTGTATATATGTATATGTATGTGTGTGTGTATATATGTATATGTATGTGTGTGTATATATGTATATGTATGTATGTGTGTGTATATATGTGTATATGTGTGTGTATATATGTATATGTATGTGTGTGTGTATATATGTATATGTATGTGTGTGTGTATATATGTATATGTGTGTGTATATATGTATATGTATGTGTGTGTGTATATATGTATATGTATGTGTGTGTGTGTATATATGTAT
>NW_016871227.1:0-1168 GCF_001698545.2 Rhinopithecus bieti
CCTGGGAGTTGGAGGCTACAGTGAGCTCTGATCACGCCATTGCACTCCAGATTCAGCAGCAGAGCTAGACCCTGTCTAAAAAGAAACAAACAAACAAACAACAACTAACATGCCTTCCCAGTGGGGGAAAAGATACCAGGATAACATTGCTTTACAGCAAGAAGTGTATTAAGACATTGACCAAAATCCTTTTATTATTTATTTTGTTTTTATTCTTTGAGGCAGGGTGTCACTTTGCCATCCAGAATGGAGTGCAGTGGCATGATCTTGGTTCACTGCAGCAACAAACTCCTAGACCCAAGTGACCCTCCCATCTCCCAAGTGATCCTCCTGAGTAGCTGGGATTACAGGCGTGTGCCTCCATGCCCAGCTAATTTTCATATTTTTCATAGAGACAGGGCTTCACCACGTTGGCCGGGCTGGTCTTGAACTCCTAGCCTCAGGTGACCCGCCCACCTTGGACTCCCAAAGTGCTGGGATTACAAGCATGAGCCACTGCACCCGGCCTAGCTTCTTTAATACAAGGAAAATAGTTATATTTGTTTCAGTGTCCTTGTCTACAGACTCTGTCATCTGTGTCCTTTCTAATGCTTTTTAATTCTCATCTGATGTGTTCTTTCTACGTCAGTTGAAGTAGATTGATTTTTTCCCCCTGTCTCAGCATGGATTATAGTTTTCTATCTCTCTGCATTCTTAACATTATTTGATTTGGTGTTAGACATTGCGAATTGTAACTTATTGAGTGCTGGGTTTTTTGCATTTTGTGTTAAAATTCTTTTAACTTGTTTTGGTATACAATAAAGTTACTTAAAAACATTCGCATCTTTTCAAGCTGGATTTTTTATTTTTTTAGGCAGGATAAGAGCAGCTATTAGTCAACGGCTATCTTTTTCATACTATTAAAGACGTGAGCCACCGCGCCCAGCCTTTCTGAAATATTCTTGATAATTATAGTTCCTGAACAGTTTTTCCAAGCTGTTCTAGCCATCCCAAGAATGTTGGCAGGCTTGTCCGTATGTTTGAAGGTGCAATTGTAATGGTTCCTGGGTTTGAAGCTCCGGTCTCCATCTCCCCTCAGGTGCTTGCTTTCCCATAAGGTTCCATCTGACTACGAGAAGGTCAGGGGATTTCTATAGAGACAAGACTTTGATCTTGGCAACCCTCTGGT
>NW_016871228.1:0-311 GCF_001698545.2 Rhinopithecus bieti
GCCAGGCGCGGTGGCTCAAGCCTGTAATCCCAGCACTTTGGGAGGCCGAGACGGGCGGATCACGAGGTCAGGAGATCGAGACCATCCTGGCTAACACGGTGAAACCCCATTTCTACTAAAAATACAAAAAAAAAAAAAACTAGCCAGGCGAGGTGGTGGGCGCCTGTAGTCCCAGCTACTCGGGAGGCTGAGGCAGGAGAATGGCATAAACCCAGGAGGCGGAGCTCGCAGTGAGCTGATATCAGGCCACTGCACTCCAGTCCAGGTGACAGAGCGAGACTCTGACTAAAAAAAAAAAAAAAAAAAAAAAA
>NW_016871229.1:0-314 GCF_001698545.2 Rhinopithecus bieti
TCCTTCCTTCCTTCCTTCCTTCCTCCCTCCCTTCTTTCCTTCCTTTTTATTTATTTGAGATGGAGTCTCTCTCTGTCACCCAGACTGGAGTGCAGTGGTGCGATCTCGGCTCACTGCAACCTCCGCCCCATGGGTTCAAGCAATTCTCCTGTCTCAGCCTCCTTAGTAGCTGGGATTACAGGTGCCTGCCACCATGCCTGGCTAATTTTTGTATATATATATATATGTATGTGTATATATATATATATATTTTTTCTTGTAGAGATAGGGTTTTGCCATGTTGGCCAGGCTGGTCTCGAACTCCTGACCTCAGG
>NW_016871230.1:0-1329 GCF_001698545.2 Rhinopithecus bieti
ACTGCACTTCGGCCTAGGCAACAGAGCAAGATTCTGTCTCAAAAAAAAAAAAAAAAGAAAGAAAGAAAGAAAAAGAAAAAAGAAAGAAAGAAAAAACTGAAAAAATTTCCTTTCTTTCCTTCTTTTTTTAGAGACAGAGTCTCACTCTGTCACCCAGGTTAGAGTGCAGTGATGCAATCATAGCTTGCAGCAGCTTCAGACTCCTGGGCTCAAGTCATCCTCCCACTTCAGTTTCTCAAATAGCTAGGATGAGAAATGGGAGCCACTGCGCGTGACAAAAAAAAAAATTTCTAATAATTACTTTGTTGACCTCCAACCTATTCTGTGCCACCACCTCTATCAATCCAATAGTTTTTTCCAGTTAACCAATTTTCTTTAGCAAGTATTATTTTATTTCACTTTTGTCATCTTTTCTTATATGAGTATTCATGTCATGTGGTGTTTATGCCTTAAAATAGTCATGTAATGAAATGAGATTTTATTTTAGAGTTTAGAAGGCAGCAAGGCAAATGTGCAGTCTCCCTTAGGAATAACAATTCCCTGTAGTACTATTTGCAATTTTCAGATTGCTTATATTGGAAAATATACATGTAATAAACTGAACTGTCTATATGATTGAAAAGTGGGTGCTATTGTGTTTAAAATCTGGTTAACACAGCTACCCCGTATAGTAATATATAATACAGAAAGTTTTCAGTAAAATCATAGTAGTACTTTACATCAAAGGGATAATTTTTTTAGCTAGATGAGTAGTATAGATCCTCCAGTCCAAATTCAATTTCTCAATTATAATAGGATTGAAGTGACCTCCCAAGGTCATCTTGTTGTTTAAGCCAATCTATTTACTTCTGGATCACTAATCTTTATCCCATACCACACTGCTGATAATGTTTCTAAATATAATTCATTAACTGCATATGTTGATGTGGTTGATGTGTAAAAAAGTCAACTCATACAAGGTTTTGGTGAGTAATTTCTGGTTTTATTTCACTATTTTACCACAAGAAAATAATTTTAAGCCAAGAGCTTCTATTAGTCATACATAATAACTAATAGTGAAAATAATCAAATGGAAATAGCACACGGTTATGTCATTCTATTCTAAGAAACTGGAAAAAATCACCTCTAAGATTTTAATCTTTTATAATCTTGACCACAAAAAAATTTTCAAAATTATCTCCAAAACTATCTGATATTTAAACAAAATATTCTAAAAGAAAAGTATGATGTTATTAAACATTATAAATTAACTGAATCCCATTTTAGAAGTTTAAGAAACACTAAGAAGTTTAAGGAAAAAATAAAAGAATCCACATAAGATTTAAATAA